>NC_056699.1:6552481-6662165 GCF_018831695.1 Puntigrus tetrazona
ATAAACCTAATCCCACGACCACCAGCACAAGTCAATTTTGCATTATATATTGAGTTTTCATTTTTATTCCTTTATATGTATTTATCTAACACATTCTGGGATCAGGCTGGCGTAATAATATAAGAAATCATAACAGTCTGCCAGGCCTTCAGACTCATGTAGTGGCACTAAAACAGTTTGTCCAGAGTCGGTCATGAAGCCCCATCTTTATTTTCATGACCTGTATTATAAAGTGAAGGTTTAATCATTGTGAAAAATGAATTTTAGTTAACGATTCTAACCTTAAAACCCCATGCCAAATAGATTCCCTGTAATCTAGATTCCCTTTGTGAAATATCTTTCTGCCTCTCAATCACACCTCCCACGCACATCTCGCTGTGAACGTGTGTGTGTGTATGTGTCTAATATTATGTCGACAGCATCTGACTAGTTGCTGCTCAGTCTCACCGCTTTGGTAGGTAGAGAAGTATAAACACTCTGGCTCAGGCAGGATAAGCCACCGGACGAAAGGTGGAAAAATACGAACTCTCCATCTCACGCTGGGCTCAGATTAATCGCCGCGTGCTCCCCTCCCGGACCGGGAGTTGTGGCTGCCGCAGTGGCCGTTCCGGCGCGCGGGCATTTGCTGCTTGTGCGATCCACGCGATCGCGGATTTGGATTCCTGCTGAAGTAAATGAGATCTACCTGGCCGACACTCTGCTAATCTGCAACACCCTTGACGGGAGGCGCCATCTTAAAGGTAAAGGCTTCAAGTTGCATTATGTTACGCGGCGTGGTTCTCTTTGGTCTGGCAATTCAACTCTATATGTCGATATTTCAAAATGGTCGTTCATCATCGATATCAGTCATCGATTACTGAGCCATGCTTCATTGGATTCCAAAAACGCACAGTTTGCAGGTAGCTCGCGGGGTCCATGTTTTTCTATTCTGTAAAAGGAAACATTTCAACCTCCTACCCTGTACAAAGGCCGTCTCATACTCGAGGCATGAGAAATTAGTATTCAGAGTTGAGGCTCTCGCTTTGCGACTACTTTGGTGATCAAGTGGACTGAATACCAGGCCCATCGGTACGGCGCTGTCTCTGTGCGGCGCGAATAGTTGAAGCAAGCGACAAATGCTGCGGACGCAGACAGGAAACAGGTGGGTGCAAAAAGTAAAAGCTGTCTAGATTTCCAGCAAAGGGACGATTACGGGTGGACGCGATTCCTCAGCAACCATGCAAACGCCAAGACCGAGTGCGCAATGGACATCACGAGTGTTTTGAAGTTGAACTGTTTTTATTAACCGGCAGCAAGATGCAGACACAGCACTTATGGCGAAACGTGAGACGCGACATAGCATTTACAGATGTTTTCGGAAAGCGTAACTATCGAGCTTGACCAACAGATTAAGCCGTGTTGGAGGGGTTTAATCGGGGCTTTGCTCTCTCACTCCCCAGGCTATCATTCAGCGCACCAGTTGAAGATCTCATGAAATATGTTAAACTACTTTAGCAGAATGCGTTACATTGATTTTAGTAACGTTTTCAGACTTTCAGACACCCAGACTGCCTTGATTCCACCTGCTTCAGGAAAGAACGTTTGCAATTGTTGCACTTAGGAAGTATCTCTTGTGGCAATGCACTTGAGAGAACTTCCCACTAGAAACAATTTCTTTCTGTTTTGTGCAGAACTACATTGTAGGCTATAATTGTAACTTCACTCAAGTTAACATGCTATTTCTTACGTACAGTATATTGAGAAAAAATATTGAAAGGCAGAAAAATATAGTTTTAGGCTCATCTCAAAACATATAGACACATCGTTAAAAAATCCATGAAAATTTGCATTGAAAGAAGAACTACATGAGTTCCTTTGTGCAATAAACATGAAATAAGACAAAACAATTAAAATAATGGAGATTGACTCATGAACGTTCATGCTATGAGGGCAGCAATAACATCATTTCAAAGTTGAAATCAGCCATATTTTCTGGAGCAACTGGACAGAGCTCAGTCTTTGTGTTAGTCTTACTTCTGATTCTGAATGCAGCTGGCTCAACTTTCACGATTTGTGAAAGCCTTCCGTGAAATATTATTTTATAAGCTGACCCTGAACTGTTTTAAATGAAGGTAAGTAGTCACAATCTGAAAACTGCCACCATGGAATCAACTCTGTTATGATTGCAATCAAAATTGCTGAGCCCAGACCTTGCAATACTCTGTTTTGCTGTGATTCCCATTTATTCAATGGAGTCATTGGGCTGCAACCAAGATCAGATGTCAGTCTCATTTAAACAACTCTCTGAAGCCTATTTATTTAGCGAGATATACAGTATAGTTTGTTGTTAGAATAGATGGATGTTTCAAACTGACCATCGGATTGTGCATATCAGATGTCTGGTTATTTCATGCTGGCCACTTTAAATTTTGTTGTCTGCTTTTAGAAGGTCTAGATTTGGCAATGGATGTCTGTGAACTCTCTTATTATTAATATGCACTTAGGATACGCACCTTTTCATATATTTGGTAATTTTGTTCATTCAATCGTTAAACACTGAATAAATCAGTATAATAGATGAATGGAATCAGATGCATAAATGTTGAGAACCTCAGAGGATCAAGGATTATCTCTAACAAAGACTCTCTCTCTCATGTGTGCACTTCATGTATTGCTGCCCATTCATCAGATTCAGAGGCTGCACTGTGCAGTGTGCTGAGAGTGATTTTTGGAGAAGAACAGCTAGTAGCTATTGATGTCAGTAATACAAATTCTCTTTGATGTTAATGAAGGGCAAAAAATGAAAAATGGAGAAGCAGTCTGGTTTAGCTTCAGACAGTTAGACTACATATAATGATGACTAGGTGTTTGCCACAGCAGCCTTTCTTCAGTCCAAAGCAGACATCTGGAGTGCTAAATACTTTAATTTGTCTCTTAAAAGCAAACACTGCTGAAAAATGATAGTCCTGGTCAGCCCGATTAATTACCTTCATACCATTTCAAACCAGAAAGCATTTCTTCCCTCCTGCTGAAATAAGTCACACAAGAGAGATGTTGATATTAAGCAGTTTAGGTTTATTTACTTCCACTTTGATTTAGTTTCAAAGGAAAAGATCAATGGGAACCGAAACTATTTGTTACTAACATTCCCCAAACTTATCTGGAAAAATTCATACAGGATATTCTTTGGGTTTGGAATAACTAAAATGATAAACAAACGCTGATTTTTTGACATTTTGGCTAATATTAAAATTACAGCCTTCTTACCTCTTGCCGTCATTCCAACTGTATATGTATTTCTTTCTTCAGAACACAAAGAAAGATTCATAGCCCCCTGCGGCTGGATTCGTAAGTATTATTCTGTGCATCAAGTCCTGCCTTATCAAAATAAAAAATACATTGCAATGCCACAGAAAGATGTTTCGGTTCTCAAACATTATTGAAAAGTATTTGAACCATTTTTTCTTAATGCTGAAATTCTACTGAGGCATTTTTACTACTGCGGGTAATGTTCCATGGATGATTTCTGGTTCTTCATACACCATATTCTGCCAACCTGCATAATAATGAAACTGACAAGCATCAGCGTATGCGATTATGGCGCAGGACCTTTTCACCATCAGCATTTTTGCATTCGGCGTGGACAGAAAAATTGCCTGTCATTTGGAATCTTGTCGCATCCTTTTCGTTAAGTTCGACGAAGGATGCCAGGCATCATATTCTCTTAAGATATTCAGTCTCAACAGTGCCACCCTGCAGCATGATTAAACTCCATCCTCTCTGAATGTAGTTAGAGCATTTTGAAAAGGCAAAGTGACATGCTATCAGAGAATGTAGCGTTGCCATGGTTGCCTTGACTTTGATGGGCGTGGTGGTGTGTGACACTGAATGTAGCCGCTCATTACTGGCTCCGGCATCAAAGCGGCACCTTTGCGTCTCGGTAGGCTCGAGCTCATAAAAGTGTATTCCCCAGCTCGCTGCTTCTAAGACATTAAGTCACTTTCAGATTGTGATGACAGGCGTATGTAATCAAGGTTATTTGTAAATGGCGTGGCCTCATATCCTTACACCTGATGGCAGAAATCAAACCCTCTCGTGTCTCTGCTATAACTGGGGCATTGACGCTAATACCTGCAATGATACAACAGCTGCCCAGTGTACTCATTGTACAACCATTCAACATTATGACCTCTGCGTCTCACTATATGTGGGTCAATATCTCACAACATTTTCCTTGGGATTAATCGCGCAACAAATCCAACACAGAACGGAGGACTACACCTCGCCACACATGCAGGCGAGGACATAAGCTCGAGGCGATTAATACTGTATCCTGCTGCGGCCTGCACTTACTAGTTGCAGATATTTAGACACATTTTTATGCATGCAAATTGGCTGTAAGTGAAAAGAATCACATGTTATAATTTAACAGAACATGACTTGTGAAGCACACTTTTTTTTTTTTGCTTGTCAAGAGAACCGATTATGTAGCTTTCAAGAAAAAAAGATTGGATTTTTAAAATGCCAATGGCTTTGTTAAGATCTTAGTCATACCACAGGAGCGTGAAAGAGGAGTAGATAGTAGAGAATTAAAGAAAACAACATAGTCTTCTCAAAGAATGCCAACATCATTTGAATGATTTAAATGCCTACAATCGTTCCAAACCGAGATCTAAAAGCCAAAAAAGCACTTATTGTTGGATGCGTGCGTTCAAAACAGCCCAGGCTCACTGGAAATATGCGCTCTGCTTACATTTCTGCAGCCCCCTTAATTATATATCCTACCACATTCCATGGCAGTTTAAAAAAGAAAATTTATGCTGTATACGTGATGACAAATTATCATATTCACAATTGTGCAGGGATGTATTTAAAATAGTTTTGAAGCCATAAAAAACATTCCATAAAACAACGGTGTAGAAAATGAGCCTTTATTAATCAAAAATGTGCCTGTAAATCATACATTTGGAAAGGGAATAATATAATTGCATTCAAATAATATCAATGTTTAGTAATTGTGTATTCACTGCAAAAACAATAATTGCAAATATTTGGCCAATAATCCATAAATATCCCCAAATAGTAAATATGATGGTTACAATTTCCATTAAATGTCAAGACAGAAATGGGAATGCATGTACATTTTATGTTCTCTAAAATAAAATAAATAAATAAATAGAAATATATATTATTGTCAGTGCCTTTTTAAAACTAGCTATTTTGTTGGGTTATACTGTTAAATGCAAGCCTGCTTTTTACCCGAATGATGTAGTAACTGTGTCTACCAGCAGAGGGCTACATGCCTAAGCTCATCAGACAAACCTTGATCTCCTGGGTCAAATGATGTAGTTTTGAAATGTCACAGCATACATTCTGAGTCATCTTATCCCACTCCGTTCTCTCCATGGTCTTTTGACTGCTTATAATGTTGGATAAAGAGCACTCTGCAGGACTATGAGCCATTGATGTATACTACCAGGACCATGTGGTTCGTGTCAGCTGTGAAGTCAATGATGAAGTATGATCTCGCTAAGGTTGTCACGCTATTGGATGCAGTCCATTCTCCTTCCTTCACCTTGAGGTCCTAATCCACACGCTAACAGTGTGTCCTGTACCTCTCCGTGAGAGTCTTTTCAAAGTCATCAACGGATAAAGATGGAGAGTGAGAAAGTCGTCCATTAATCAGACAAACCTGTCAGTCGGACTCCCCAAAGTTTTGCAGAAGTTGGTGGGAATTCACATGCGCTCCGCCTCGATGTCGAGACCCTTTTTTCCCAAGTTCTCCTTTCTTTAGCCATGTGTGTAATGTGTGTACAAGTCAAGGCAAGGGCTTTCAGGTTCTTTGCCACGTTTTTTTTCTCTTTTGTTCTTACTTCCGCGCTGCTTAAGCCTGTTTTTTGTTCCACACCAGTTCTTTGCTCAGGAGATCCGCCGCTGAGTGTCTAATTGAGGATCTTTCTGCTCCAGTCTTGGCCAATTAAAGCTAGTGCAGCTAGCGCAGAGTGCAGAAATGCAGTGGGGCAAATCTGCAGAAGATGAGATAGTCTTTATTCTTAATCCTGTCATTAGTGGAGATCTATTCTTCTCGCCTTTGGGTTTTCCCAATAACCCAGGGCATAGAACCTCCTCGCCTCGCCTCCAGCATCTACCACACATCCCCTCGGCGCATCCACAATGCTGCGCCTCACTTGTTTTAACCTCCGAGGAAGGTCTGTCATGAATTTAATTAAAGAAACTGTTATAGACTTAAAGTGTTGCCAATGGCCTGCCCACTTTAGTCTTTCAGTCTGCATGATTAGAACTTGCAATTGCTGTGTACTTCATCAGGGTTTGAGGGCCTAGAATAGAATGAAGCATTTATTTTAGCTACTTGTCCTGGCAATTTGTCATTAAAGGGACAGTTCACCCAAAAATACTAATTCTGCTTAGCACATGTTTTTAAATGAGTGCAATCTAAGTGATGTTTGAAGCTATGTTCTTTCAAAATATCTGTTCCACGAAGAAAGAAAAGCCATACAAGATTTGGGAAGAACATAAGAGTGAATACAGACCTGTTCCACCAAGATCGATAATGCATAGACCTTAGTCATATTTAATTCTGAGCAGGTACAGTTCTGTCAGTGGACTGTACTGATTGTTTTAGATGAAGTTGCGAGGCTGTAAAAATGATTTGATCTAGGACCTGGTTCCAGTGTAAAGGCTGTAAGTCTATCCCACTCCTGATCTTGTTTTCCTCTCTGTGTACAATTTAATATGGTGCTCTATAACGTTACTGAGGTCTATAAAGATACAACTATATTACACTGTACAAGCCAGCGAAAGTTAAGGCACCTCAAACCATTTGAAAAACCAAATGCCTTATCAGTCCTCGACTTTTCTAGCAACCATGAATTATACCTTTAACATTCTTTTTTTTACTTCATAGTAGTAAGTTGTTTGTCAAAATGTAATTACTAAATGTAATTAGCATAATGCTAGCAGCTATTACTATTGTATATCATACGTACAATTTCTTACATTTCTGTACAGAACTCATCTGCCAAATTATGATACAGAGATTAATAGTATCTCAATTTGTGTGGTAGTAAATAAGTGGAGTGAAAAATCTTGAAAAAATTAAAGTACTTACATTATCAGAATATATAGAAAATATAGGATGAACCCTCAACTTGGGCAAGTAGAAGATTAGAAAATCATCATTCTGAATCTGAAAATAAAATACCTAGTTGTAAATGCAAATGTAAATGTAGAAAATTACATTAATTGGACCAAACTGGATAACAGCATTTGAATGCATAGAATAAAAACAAATAAAAAGTTGTACACAGTTGTAAAGTTAGAGCTTACTGCAACTTCAAAGAGATTAAAAGAAGGGGAAAAACTTTCCTTCAACCCAGCTGTGTGGACCAGCTTGGAAAATTGGATACACCTGAATGTGCTTTTACGTCTCAAGAGAAGTCAAGTCTGCCCATCTTCCTTGACTTGTCTGACTTTGTACAGCTTTCTCTAACTCAAGAAAGAAAAGCAGCAGTTTAACTAACTTCAAATAGCTCATTAGCTTACATGCTTGTGTTGTATTGCAAGTTTAACAAAGTATTAAGCGCCAGAGCTTCAACAAAGGTCCTTTATGAGGGTTGGTGATTTATGGCAAAGATTAGCAGGTTGCATATTGAAAGTTTGCTGAGGTAAACAGAAATATTGAAAAAAAAGAAAAAAGGCTGCAGCGTTGCTCTTGGCACAAGCTGGGATGTTCTCCGACCAGCTGTCCCTGCCACCAATCTAGCTGTAGTCATTATAAAAGAAAATTATGAAACCTGGAGACAGATCAGCAGGAAGTTGCAATATCTGCCACGACCACACATTAACACCATGGCCTGTTAGCACAGATAAGACAGAAGCACTCAGCAAACCTTCCTCCAGTAGCGCTCCGCCATCAGTGTTTTGTTTCCTTGAACACTTCAATTTAATAGAGTAAAAGATGGGGCTGTGAGTGCTGAGATTATATCACACAGAAAGCACACAAACTAGGACTGTGACTAATAGCAATTTTCACATTGGCATGTATGGGAGACCAACATCAACTGTGCCTAATTGGATGAAAGTTTACTGCCGACGAGCCTTTTCAGAAGCATTTTCTCATTCTCATGGCAGAGATCCGTGAGCCTGGAGGCTCTTTTTCAAGGCTGTTTTCACGAGCGCTGTTTGTGATGTCTAGGATGATGAAAAGGAGAAATCATTAAAATATCTTCTTTAAAACATGTTTTGTATCCATATTTGATACATTCTGAACATAAATCTAAAAATATATTTGTGTGTGTGCGTGTGTTTCTTAAATGAGAATGCATCTGATCTATCCCAAACCTATACTAACTGAAAAAAATTAGTTGTTTTAAGAAATAATGATTAATATTATATGAAACTATGTCCCAGATTTTTAACCTTGATTATTTTGGGGGAAAAAAACACTACACCTAATGTAGAGTCAATTTTGAGCCACTGTGTATATTATTTTCAATATTTGGTCAGTTTCTATTTGCTTTTTGTCAATAGTAGAGTCATGTCGTCTGATTTGTGTCAGTCTTTGATGACCTTGTAAAAAGTCCTATACCAAAAAGCTTTACCAAAGACTTCATTAATTTGTAGCTGATGACTTAATGAATAGCATAACTTTTAAGATTTCATTTACCCTGTGAAAATGAACCTTCAATGACCTCGTTCATTTACTTTTTTTCTTTTTTGTATGTTTCACAGCATGAGGTCGGAGAGGTGTGCCTTAGCCTCCGCGGCGCTGGCTAATTAAAAATACGTGTGGTAATGACTCATCATGCTCAGAGAGCGTAGTCTCTGAGTCTCATTTCTCGATGTCTTATTCAGGGCAATACCAGAAGGACTCTTTCTGAATATTTATAACCGATAGGAAAATAAGTGATGTAATGTTTTAAATGGAACATGTTTGAATTGTGCAATCTTTTAACAAACTTGTTATAACCTGTGAAGTAAAAACTTTCTCAGCATAATTAGGCATCTTCATTAAATATAGCACTTAAAACTCTCATATCGATAGCTCAACACTATTCAGACTCTTCAAAGGACATGAAAACTCATTTTACTGAATTAAAAGTTCTCAAACTTAAATTAAAATCGCTTCAAATACTTTTATAAACTAAATAGCTTTCTTGAACGCTTAAAAATATGCTGTTCACAAAATTTCCCATAGCAGAACCTAAAATGAAAAATTCTCTTTACGATTGGCCACTCAAATAGCTATAACATTTTCTAAATTTGGTTTTAATCTAACCTGGAGTCATGATGTCCTTATCCCATTCACTCGCTCCATCTTCCTATCTCCACTCACCTGTAGAGATAAAAGCACAAATGTCAGTGTCATTTTTTAAATCTGTTTGGATCTAAAGAACACTTGTGGAAATAACGTCTTTTATGTATTCCACTTTGGTATCTGCATCAAATTAAATTTACAAAGTGATTTTATATGCAAAGGAAACATATTAAATGGCAATAACTGGTGTTTAATGTTTCAGTCACAAAGACAATGCAACAGTCTCTTTGAAAGAGCTACAAAGTTCAGTAGCATTATAAAAAGTAGATCAAACCATTATCAGCTTTATGCAAGAACTGTGCAAATTTGCCATTACTTCTGAAAAAGTACTGAGGAAAATGTAACTGCAACAAAAGATTGTGCGCAAGAACTAATCAACTTAAGAATGGTATTGCTTCATACAAAAGTAAGCAAATAATACAGTTTTGTTTTAGCATGATTTGATCTACTGTTGAAACATTTTGCCGATTTTTGAAGATTTCAATTACATAGGACCTATACTTGAGCAATTGTGCAGAGCCTTTGTTTGGCTTTAGTTTGCATCATGTTTTTCATCTGGACATCCTGAAACAGAAAAGAAGAATGAATGGTGCAGAACATAAATAAGCTTCTGCAAAGGACCTGTTTCAGTCTGCTATAAACAGAAGGTCCATGTCACAGCTCTTCTGTCATGATAATCTTCACAAACACACGGCCAAAATTAACATCAGAGCGAAACAAGAACAAAGCGTTTGAATGAATGAATGTGTTACAATGGTTTTCTCAAAGCTGTGATCTCAGTCCTGACAATCTGTGGCACTATTTGAAAACTACGCCAAGCATGCGAAGCTAGTACCGGCCCCAGATGACCCCAGTATATTATTACAGCATAAAAATAGCATAAGCAATCTTTTTGTGCAAAAAATGCCATGCAAAAAAGCATTTAACATGATAAAAAAAATACATAATTACAACTCTGTGACTTTCTGCTTGTCAGATGTTAGCAGAACATCTGAGATGAATATCACAGAAAACTAATTTTCTCTTTCATCAACCATTTTTTCCTGCTCTGGAATAAATATAAAGAAGGTATAATTCAACTTATCATCTTTCTAGCAATTAAAAAAATCTAAATTGCAAGATACAAACTAAGATTGCGAAACAAAAATCCATATTGTGAGTTTGTACCATAAAAACAATGCGTTATAAGCTTGTCTGTTTATATCTTTCTTTTCAAATTGTCTTTAAAATTTAAATTTGACAATTTTGACATTTTTAAATTAATTTCTGCAATAAAAAGTCAGTTGCCTTTTATTTCTTTATTCCTTAGCAAAAATAGGCTCCGTGGTTCTAATCACCAACTTTTCACGAATTCTCTTTTTATTCCCTGTATGCAGTGCCATGATGTCACTGCCTGTTAGAAAGACAATTCTGCATTATTCTCTCCCTTTCGTAAGACATTTGAGTAAAAAGAGTAAATGCTTCTTCATGAACACTCTCACTTTCTTAAGGAGCCGTGGAGCCGTCACTAGACCACATATCGCGCATAAAAAAAATCAATTACTTTTTAAAAAACCATTCATAGCAAGTTAGTCAGATTGAGGATAAATATAGAACATCAGACGGGGTGAACACGAGCATCTCTTAGACTGTTAGAGCAGGTAAATGTAATTAAGATAAATGCAGGCTTTGTGTGGCGGCAGATATTTCCCCTGTGGCCACAGAGAAGAGAGCGAGTTCGTGACTGAAAGAGAGTTTGCTTTTCAAAGACGCGCGGTGGGAAAACTCAGAAAAGCATTGGCAAGGACACAAAGTTTTGATGCATTACTGTATATGTGTTTGCACAGTGAAACTTATAAACCAATAATGAAACCATTACTGAAGGGTTCAGTTACATATAACAATGGAGACACCATTAGCGTTTTGTATCGACTTTGCTTTAATGTTTTCTGACAGCCGTATAACTGGTCATTACTGTAACTGACAGTATTTGCTTTCAATAGCCACAGTTTGCTTTTTCAGACTGTATTAAGTAGGTGTTTGAGTGTGTGTGAATCGGTAATGCGCCTGTCTGCATTTCAACAAATATAATTACTGTGAATATAATATTTGTCTCATGCTCCACAGCTCTTGTTCTTGAACTGTCACTCCAGGAACAATAGACGTATGAAATATGTACAATAACTCTCAGAGGTTTGGGTTCTCTAAGATCCTAATGGTGAAAGAGAAAAGTTTTGGAAACCTGAATTTATTTGTTAAAATATTAATATTGTGAAATATTATTACAACTGAAAACAACTATGATGGCAGCTGATGGCATATCGGTGGCACCTGATCCTTCAGTATCAGTCGAATATGCTAATTCTGAGCTCAATTGTTACATGATTATTATGTGCTAACAGTTAATATTTTTGTGGAAACTATGATTCATCTGTTTTCAGTATTCCTTGATGAATGGCGAGTTCAAAAGAACGGGGTTTTTTAGATTTTTAACTTTTTCTATCACCTTTGATAATTTAAAAGCCTCTTTGCTTATTGAAAAGTATTTATTTCTTTAAAATAAAAGAAATCTGACTTACCTCAAGCTTTTGAACAGCAACATATTAGTGAGATTATGCTGCTTATAGGTCTAAATGGAAAAGATAAATAAAAGCGCTAAATAATAGCGTGCAAAGAGATACAGAGTGTACGGAAATTCATAAACACTCAGTGGATTTAAATAAAACATGTAAAAGAATATAAATGTCTTCAAAGCAATAATATCTCTTTTTAAAGTTCATAAAAAGAATGCTGAGTTAAGCCAGGGAATATTACATTGAAGCAAATGAAGCACAGAACACTTTCTCCAAAAGAGCCTAAAAATGTGGTAGCATCCAAATCAACTGATTTGGTTTGGTATCCCTGAATCAATTTCAAATCTATCCATTTGAACCAATCGCTTGAACTCTAAGATATCGCGATTGCTGTTGCTTTAGACGGATGGAGTAGTTACAGCATGTAGCAGAGGCTAACCAGGCCATGCTAACCAGCTATACCTTACACAAAATACAAGCCATATTTAAAGATCAGGTCAGGCAGAAATAGCTCCTTAAAGACAATAGCACATTTTCTCATTGTACAGTGTATACTGCAAGTGCTATAGAACTGAAGAAGGAAGTAGGACGAAGAAACTTCAAAGTTAAGCAGCACAAAATTACACATTAGAACATAATTACAATTAAAGTTCAGCGTATATATTTAGATGCATATGAAAAGCCTGCCTTGGTACAGTACATAATCCAAATAGGTTTTTGTCCAACAAATTGGGCAAGCTGGTGCAGAAAATTTAGCTTTTTTGTTAGCGAGTTATGTAATGTTTTGAATGAACATAATTCACACAAAAACATAATTTTGGTTTTGTCAGGCCTTTCCATTGCTGTCCCTTCCTCTTGTTTCCTAAATAGGAGAGCCAAGAATACAAGATTTAAATCATTCATTCTGCATCTGTCTGTATCTGTCTCTGATTATCAAACCCCTCCATTCATAATTAAAGGCATAAAAAACTTCAAGTAGTCAACCGCAGAAAACAAGGCCTCCTGTTGCCATAGAAACAAACTGCATCAGAAAACTTCAGAGGGCGTGCTAGCGTTCGGGCAAGTGTGTGTGTGTGTGTCTGTGATGATGAGAAAGAAAGATAGGGCAAGAAAAGGAGAGAGAGAGAGAGAGAGAGAGAGAGAGAGAGAGAGAGAGAGAGAGAAAGAGAGAGAGAGAGGAGAGTGCTGATTAAGTTTTCCCCTCTAGTATGTGTGTGTATATGCTGGCATGTGCATGTGTGAGCAGAAATGACACCGTTCTGTGAAATTTGTTTGAAGGTCTTGCCTTTAGGAACACTTTTATGAAGCTTTTGTAAAAATTCTCCTTTTTATAAGTTTAACAGAGAAAGGACTTGTATACTGAACATACATAAAGATCCTTTACTCACTAAGGGTCATTCACACTGAATGCGCTTTTTGCTTTTTAGCTGCATTTTTAGAAGGACAGGTTCTAAAATGTTTAAACAAAACTCATTAAAATCACTGGACAAGCTGGTGATGATGTTTGGATGAACATCAAAATGACTACTTATCTCTTTTCCTTTGCACAGAGATTTTTTAATAAAATTTAGTTTGAACACAACTATATTTTCAGTGCGACTCAACTGTTCATTCTAGACATCAACACGGTTAAATGGAGAGCCTTTTGGTTTAATCTTACACCGTTCTTTTGAGAAAACTCACACGTCTCCAGAGTTTCAGAAGAGATCTCAGCTCACCTCAGGCTTGCCTGAAAGAGATCGAATATGAACCCAAAACAAAAATTTTTTTTATGAACTATTGAAGTGTTTTTATAAGCGATTTATTCATGCACCTGATTTTTGTGAGAGTGGGACAACCTGTCTCTAGTATGATATTATAGAAATAGCAAACAACAACGATCAAACAATTCACTCAATTCCTGATGGACAAAATCAAGCCCCTTTTTCTTCAATCAGGAAGCCGTTTAACTTGGATGTACATCACAGCTGGGAAGAAAAGGCAATTGCGGATTTCATTTTTTGCCAACTTGAGCAATAACAACACTTGCCTAACCCAGCCGTTTACTACTAGGACTAAAGCATTTATATCCAAATGAGATGCAAAACTGAAGAGGAACTGTTATAAGTTAGCACTTAAACTTTAAAGTGCATTGTCACAGAGAAAAGTTACGACTATACTTCTCTGCAATTCCACTATCTGAAACAGAGCAGCTGCATCGGTTTTCAAACTGTTGCTCAGCTATCTTGCTTTAAGACTTAATTCCATTTATAGACTAAGAAAATGTTTCAAATGACGAAGGTCCATCATCTGACATTGCATGACTCACTCAGACACTTTTATTGCACAGCCGTCGGCTAGATTTAATTGACATTCCCCACCAGCCAATAGGTGTGGAGGTCTGTATAGATTGTGGGTGGTATTCTCCAATCAGATTGTGCGTTCGATAGCAGATAGTGTCAGCAGCATCAGGCCATTACAGAAGCGCACGGATGTGTGCAATACTAATGATGTCTTACTGTACAACCTTAAAGTCATTGCTTGCGCAGAGAGGCGGTGCAATCTCAGTGCAAGCCCAAACTTTTACATTTTTAATGGCATGGTTATATTTGCAGTCTGTCATCTAGTGTTGTCTATAGGTACTGAATACTGGCGTTCAGTAGCCCTAATGTGCTCAGAATGGGAATGAGTGCTGCAGTGCAGGCATGCAATGAACACACATTCACGGGTGCTTGGAACATTACTGTTGCTCGTACTACTGTTAGCAATTTAAACACACCCCTATCCTTTTGTGCTGCGTGTTGAGAAGCAGCGTGCCATTATACTATGCTAAGCAATCAGAATTATGACTTTCATTTTGTGGATAGTACAAAAATAAATAAATAAATCCCTTAAATGTAGACTGAAGGAGGTACTTGAGGCAGAGACTTGAGCTTGAACCAGTAAGCAACCAACCGGAACACCTTGGCAAATACCTGCAACAACACAGAAATGGGTTAAAAGAATAGTTTGTGTAAAAAAATGTACATTTGATGAAAATTCACTCACCCTCAGGCCATCCAAGATCTTCAGGTTGCCATAATAACACTTCCTCCATTGTAAACGTCCATCCCCTGTTGTCTTCTAAGATCAAAATCCAGGCTGTTTTCACTGTATAAATGTACTCAATCTGTTAAATTTTTTTATCCTGATAGAAGACAACATTTTCACTGAGAAAACAATATAGTATTTATAATCTATAGCATTTTATACAAATATAGATATTTTAACCATGCAGAAATAATGGTTTGAAGTTAAAAAACATCTTAATCTATACATCTATATGCAGTTTGTGGATTATTGCGATGGTTTTAATAGTTATTCGAACTCTCATTCTGAGTTCATTCACTGCAGAGGATCCACTGGCGAGCAAGCGATGCAATCATAAAATTCACCAAATCTGTTCTGATGAAAAACTCATTCACATCTCGGACGGCCTGAGGTGTGTAAACGTTCGGCAAAAATTCATTTTTAGCTGAACCGTTCCTTTATAAAGGGTTTTATTGCACTTGAGAATTTGGCCGAATTAAAAAAAGGATTTCATATACCTGTGAGCACAAGTGTTAGTCACGGAAAGAAGAGGGAAAGGTACGTGCATGTTTGTTTGCGAGCGTACATCCTGTTGTGCATCAATGTTTTGCTTGCAGGGCGTTTTTATGAATACCTCCCCCTTATGAAATGCGATTTACATATTTCCACTGGAGAGAATGTTAATGAGGGCCTGGGCTGTCAAAACGTTTTGTCGGCGTTTGCATTTATTCCCGACACTGGATGGATGTGTGTCCAAACATAGTTTTATTCTTTTTAGTGCATGACACATACACATGTTTGTCTTCGGTTTGACGGATTTATTTTGAGTGCGTTATTTTTGTGATGTCATCAACACTGTAATAGAAAATAACGTCTTAATGCAAGAGCGAAGATTCCTTGTGGTCGTACATGGATCTCTTGGTCAGGGAGGCTCTCCTTTACCCGCATTATCTGAAAAACCGGTGAGTGTCTCTGACATTTCATTTTATTGCTTTCTATTTTTTGTCGTCCTTCCAAGGTAAAGCAAACATCTGACTGTTTCTGTGCAGAATATTCCTCTCCTCAACAAATAAACTACTAAAGCGTTCCACAAAAAAGCAGATACAGAAGCCAAAAACATCACAGACTCAGCATAAGACAGTAACACTGTCGTCCTTAAAGTGATGTGTAATTTTTTAGATGTTAAAATAGTTTATATATCCCAATTTATCCCTGTACAGCCTGACATATATAAAAAAAATCATTTTAAGATGAAAGTTTGTTGAATCTTTAAACACATTTTTTTTAGGTTTGCACATGTGCTTTATGTTTTTATCATTTGATACATCAACCTTTTATGGTTCATATGGTACGACTATGATATAATGAGAATATGAAGCTCACACTTGAGGAAGGATAAAAACCTCAGAAAATTTGCAATTAAGTGCAGTTTATGTTATTTTTGCCAAAACAGTGAGATAAAAATCTGACTACATTAAATGCAACAATGCAATAGAATGATGACTGAGAGATAAATACTCCTCAAAAAGCCTTTTGTGTCATATCTGATGCATTTTAATATTTTAACACTTTTTCCTAAAAAGTCATTTTATCTTGAAATATTATACATAAAATAAAAAATTATTTACAAAAATCACAAAACGTTCTATAGGAAAAGACAAGTGTACTACAACCATTTGGACATTTGAAATATATATATAGATATATATTTTTAAAGTATGAACTATTAGCGGCTCTAAATGTCACTGCATAATGAACTGCCTTTAACTGAAAACTCAGTGTTTAATCTTGTCATTATACATTACTGACACTCTATTCTCCAATTTGATACTGTTCAGTGCTTTGACACAATCTGCATTGTTAAAGGAATAGTTCAACCAAAAATGAAAATTACTTCATATTTTACTTATCCCAAGCCATCCTAGGTGTATATAACGTTCCTCTTCAGTAAGAGTTTTTTTAAAAATTATCCTGGCTCTTCCAAATTTGGTAATGCTCATGCATAGAGGCCAATTTTTTTTATCCAACTTATGTCATACGTCAAGTCAGAAGTCAGCCAAGAAGCCGTAACTCGACGTTTCCTATTTATGTAGCTTCAAAATAATGGCCTCTATATATTTTTGTCGATAAAATAGAGCCTTTAAATATTCATATTTCAAATATGATGCATATCATATGTATGTGAAAACTGCGTATCGCAGGCACGCCAATAAATTTACTTTGACATATACACGCCAAACATGCTCGTGTCATACATTCGCCAAAATATTTTTTTTTGTATAAATACCACACGTTTTTGTTTTTATTTAGTGTACTATTTATACATATTTTCATGAGATTGGGTTGTAATTTTTGTAAAAATCTTTCTCAGCCAGTCTTAGTTTTGCCGCATTTTATGCTTATAGATGAAAATGTTTTCAGCCATGCATAATGTTAGATAAAGCTAACACACACATGCACAGACTCCAGTCTCTGTAAGTGGCACTCGCTCCACAGCTCTTTGAAGTAGTGAAGTTTGTGATCACGAAGGGAGATTTTTCTTTGAGGCCATGACTTTTTTCCCTCACTGTCTTAATCTGATTCTTAAGCAAGATAATTGCGTTTTAAATGCTTTGATCTCATTTCATGGGGAAGGGGTCCTTTTCAAATAAAAAATACATTAAAAAACTGAAAACAAGATGAAAAAGTAAGAAAGAGTTAGATATCCAATAAAATAAGTCAATGCATTGACCAAATATTTGTGTTTTTGTATTTGCAATATGTTTGGATCCTATATACATATATGGTATATGATATTTACAAGTACAGCTTTTAGACACTTTTATTTGAACATATTTATAACAAATTAAAGTGCATGCATTATTAAAATCTTCCATTTCAGTTTCACGTTTGGCATTTTTCTGCGAGAAAAAACGCAGAATCTTATATATGTTATATATAGTTAAGACGTGAGATCAAAGCAAAAAATGTCTTTGTCTCACTGTCTGTCTCACAAGCTCACTTACATATTCTGTTTTTACTCTTCTTTTTCTCTTATGAGCAGTGAAAGCTCATAGGAGCTCTAACTGCTCTTGCATTCGAAATGCAAGCCCGACTGGAATCTTTAGGATATGTGTGCATGAACAGCTATAAAAGGTCATAAATATGATGAATGCGAACTACTCGGATAGTTGTTTTTAAGATAATGTCGAGGCACATTTCATTCAGTTTGAAATGAAGTGTTGATCCTGTGGTCTTTACCCATTAAACCAGAACAATCAAAGCATTGGAGATAACCAGAGCGCAAAAGCCTTTATTTAATGGGAGATCTCGCACTCCTCTCGCCATTTCTGTTTCTCTAATCCTCTTTTCTCTCATCCGCTTCTCTTGTGTGGTTCTCACTGACACACTCAAAATCCTTTGTTTCATCTTTAGAGAGTGATACAGTAAGACAGGGTCTGGTGCACACTGGCAAGTTTGTGTATGTGTTTGAGTGATTGATGTACCGTGAAGCTAGATACACTACATACACATGGACACAATATGTCCCCTTAAATCAAATCAAGAGAGAGAGAGAGAGAGAGAAAAAATTGCATAAGAAAATGCAACTTATTTTTAGAACCTCTAAGATTTTTCACTTTGCCACATTATTTTTCATAATAAATAAGCACATTTCCACAAAATATCCACTACACTGTAATGCATGAAAAACTGATTCATATTAATGTCAATGGAAGAAATATTTAAATATAGAAATGCGCGCACACACACACACACATCCTCGATTATACTACTTAAATGCCCGACAGTGTGTCAGTAGGTAATTTCAGTTCACATTTCCAAACATTCATTGTGCCATTAATTTTTGTAATTCAGTGAGCTTTCTGTTTGCACAAGGAGTCTGACAAAAACCAGTGCTCCGCTCAGAGATCTGACCTCTTCATCAACCAGTCTGTCTGAAATTACATGATGAAACAGAACAAATTGGGTCTAAATTCAGATAAACTGTTGCAGTTTCTCCAAGATGCTTCAAAAAACTTGTCTGCAAGTCTACCGTACTGTTTTATGCACTTGTTTAAAGATAAGGAAGCTGTCAAAAAGGTCCAGTGTACCACGACCAGGACGAAAGCCGCATTGTTCCTCCTGGTTCGACTATCAGACGAATTCTCCTCTCTAGTACCCGGGCGTAAACTTTCCCGGGGAGACTAAAGAGTGTGATCCTCCTATAGTCAGAACACACCTGTGCCCATTCCATGTCCCTAGAGCCAGATTCGGTGTCCAAGGATTGGGTCGCATTTGGCTGCCGCCCGTCCACACTGCACCGGTCCTTGCGGTCCCTCCTTCAGGTGGTGGGGAAATGAGAGATATTTCGTTTTTCATGGAGCATTTTCATTGACCCAGTTCTTCTGGTTTGTTCATCAGTTTGTTCTGACTGGATGATGATAATGATGATGATGAGATCCGATCTCTGTGTGGAGAACTGGCTGCTGTCAGACTTCTTGTGCAAACAGAAATCTCACTGTATTATTATAATTAATCAAAATTAACGTTTGTAAATGTAAACTGATATTTTGATATATATATATATATATATATATATATATATATATATATATATATATATATGTACACATTTCATTAATATATATTTTCTTATCTTTATATATCATGTGCTGAAATATATATATATATATTTATTTCATTAATTATATGAAATTTTCTATTTTCTTTTCTTGATTTTGCATTAAAATATGCCCCCGAACATTTCCTGAGATTCGGTTTGCAGTGTAACATTTATCTATGCTGACTCTCATTCACATAAACACACGCTTGTACGTTTGAATATAGAAGAGAATATATATCAGCTTACTCCAGCACTCAGATTCACCCCCTACGCAGCATGTATACGTGCTTGTGAAATTCCTGCGAGCGTGATAATTCACGCTTGAGGCCTCATTAGCCCTATACTCGCAATTTTCTTATGGAATTTTATCTTAAATCAAAGCACTGTGGTCATGCGAGATGCGTATTTCATATCATACGAAAGCACATGAATTTTATCCGTATAAGCGCTCTTTTTTTTCACCCGCTCTGGGCGGGAATCCTCTAGAGACAGAGAACTCTTTATGATGAACCTCATTCCTGCAAGGTGTCCTCTTTCAGAAAGGCAGAGAAGAGGCAAGATGGAGCCAGGAGAATGGAAGAGATACAGAGGGGGAAAAAAAAGGCAGTACTCTCACATTACAGGTTTGGGGTACAAATCTTCTTTTTCCTGGGATGGGCAATATTTCAAAAGAAATGGGCAAAAGGAAAAGAGAGACACGCAGAGCAAGAGAAAAGAATTGAAAAAGATTTTCATATAATGATGGTGTAGCTTCAGGTGTATTGAAAGGCTGCACTTCAGACCCTATGTCTCGTGTCACGTAGCTGTGTTTGTGTGTGAAGAATCCTTGCCCTTTCCAAATAAAAGGTGTTTTTCTGATTTAAATGATTTTTTTTAACATGACAGCCAGTCTGTGAGCAGGATGTGTACAGACTGCAATATTTTTCAGTGAAATTGTGAGTCGGTAAAATGCATATAATTGTTTAGTTTTTCAGGCATACAAAAAAATAAAGCATCACCCGAAATGAATCACAAAAATATGGCTATGTACTAGCATTTTGTCACACCTACTACTAAAAAGCTGAGCTACTGTCTCACCAAACCAGTTATTTCCATTGCCAACCCTGCAGGTTATATATAAAATGATGCTCTCTCATTGTACTTCAGCACCTGAGGCTGCTATCACACCAGCACTTTTATTGCAGAACAAAAACACTTACACAGAAATATTCATACAGAGCATTTACATATTGTACTGTTATAATAATGGTAGCATCACGGAAATAAAGTGAAAAAAATAGTAGGAATAAGTAATTAATAAGTAATAAGTCTTTATTTTTTATTTTATTTCTTGCATCTTTTAGTGCACCAATAGCCTATACTGGATCAGTTTAGTTGTAAATGGCGTTGCTTGCACAGTGTAAATGGAATAGAGTAAAGGCATGTGGAGGATCTTATTATTTATGTTGTCAAACAGCAATTAAAATCTATATTGACCATAAAACAAGAAAATATAATTCTTTTGCATGGCTACTTTAAATAATTTGAGACTTAGCCTATGGTGTGAACACTTTTTCAATATATAGACCACATTTTGGAGTAAACAGCATTGACATCAGGTCGATTGACCTCTTGGCAGTCATCAGTAGGCACAAGACCCTTTAACAGTCAGTAGTGCTAGACAAACACACGTATCTGAGGTACTCAGCGGTGACAAAGCGTGCTAAGCACTGCTTTGATGGAACTGTGGGAGTGAGCTGTTACTACTGGCAAAATATTCAAGAATTTCTCATCTCAGTTTGAGCACAGATCGAATGGTTTCCCCAGTGTGACACAGCTTACTTTGAACATCATGTTTTTTTTGTCTTTTATTTACCATTTTTGCATTTTATTGAACCAGCATGCTATCAGGGGCTGCTGACATTACACTCCTTTTAAATCGTTTTCTTTTAGGACACACGTTTCCACATAAAAAGTGTAAAAGCTACAAAATGAAATAGAATAAAGCAACCGATGGTTTGATCTATAACAGATGGTGAGAGAGAAGAATGGTAGGCTAAGAGGATATGTCGTAAAAACAGGAAGAATGAAACAGCTGGAATGAAAACGAGTAAGGGTACAATCTTGTTGGCATAAAAAAGAAATAAATGAAAAGAATGCATGTGTTCATTTTGTTTTTCATGCATGGTAACTGTTAAAGTCACCTTCAAAAGTTTTGCTATTTATGTAATATATGAATGTATATATATGTATATGTATATGTATATGTCCCTTTATACACATAATAAATATACACACTACACTCAAATGCTATGTAAACCAAACATTTATTATGGATGAGATTAATCGTGATTAATTATTGAGAGACTGAAATTAATAGCTTATATATATATATATATATATATATATATATATATATATATATATATATATATATTTTTTTTTTTTTTTTTTTTTTTTTTTTTTTTAAGACTGCAAACATTCTATGCCAGTCATATTTTTTATATGTGTTATTTTTAATAAACAAACAAACACTAACACTTTCCAGTATATGGGCCCTTTAGTTAAACGTTATAGAACATTAAACAAAAATGAGCATTCATTAATCTGTGTTAATATTGGTTGATAAAAATAAAATTGATGGCACATTCCCAATGATAGATTCTTCACCTCTCTCACACACACTTCTGATTTCTGCTTTTAATTAGGTCATAATGGAATGAGATATGTAATTAAAGAGCACCATTCTGTGACCTTTACCCAGTTCTGTACCTGCCAATAAGAGCAGTGCCTTCAGCGCAGAGACAACAGATGGAGACCAGGTGTGTGTTTGTGTGTGTGTGCGGTTCACCTGTGGAGCCAAGAAAAAATTTATTTAAGCAAGAGATATGAGAAAAGGTGGGCAAGCGGTAAACGGACAGGTGTTCAGACAGACAGAGGGCATGTCAGATGCTGTGCCTAAACCCCAGGATTTGTAGAAGATGTGCGATAATTCAGCTTTTCTTTTAGCCATAAATAGTCATTTTATAAATGTCATCTTTTCACAATGCACAAAACACAAGGCAGACAGTAATTTGCTGATGTATGCATCAGTATTACATTATTCATACTTTATGCTGATTCATCATGAACAAATGACTCTTGTGAGCCAGTTCCATGAGTAAATCAAAAACATGCCAAATAATACTTTTAAAAGACGTTTTTTTTTTCTGAGAATTTTCAGAGGCAACATTAATGCAATCCAGTAACTGGCCTTGACGGTACAGTACTTTCATAAAAGTAAACAGTGTGGTAACAATGCATTCATTCATTGAACTATACAGAAAAAACTCATAGTTTATCATAACTAGATGTTGTCGATCAGAATCTCGAACAAATACCTCATTTGAACAAGTATTTATAGTGAATCAAAACATACAGTAGAATGCTACCAGAGTAGTACAGATTCAGAATGAAAAACTCACATGATTTGGTTCTTTTTAGCGAATCAAACACCTACAGCTACAATGAAGTGTTATATTGTGAGGGTCAAATTAGTTACTGACTGGTTTTTCAAATGATGATGTGTACAGATGTTTGTAGATGTAAATAATGTAGTAACAGTAAAACTTCTTAGTATTGTTGATTAATATAAGACCAGTTTTGGGATTTATGCTCTCTGAAGAGATTGCACAAATGCACACATTAAATTAGATAGTAGCCAGAATGCAGTAAAAATTTCCATAGCAAGATGGAAAAATCTTCTGTAATCTAATGTACTCCGCTCTAACGTTTATGACCTTCATCTGATAAATGAACACAGCTTGAGGTGTTTACAAGATCTTTAAACATCGTCAGGTCATAAAGAGTCGGATTCTGCATTCAAACGCATAATATCAAATACATGTATGTATTCACACAAATACATTTGACCTATAGATTATAATTATCCAAATGCTTTCAAATATGCATGATTGTGCAATGTTTCCATGCACTATTCAAATCCCTGATTAAAATTACATTACAAATCTGCTTTCATCCGTCCTTGTCTTACAATGTATATTTTACATATTTGAAAGTTTATATAATCACAGACACGCATGCAATCAGAGATTATGATTGCTAGGATAGTAATGAGAGAGTATGAGTGTGTGTGGAGAAAGAATGCTGTAAAAGGTCTACATTTTTAAAAAATCTTGATCTGCGGTGCTAAATGCAATATCATAAATGTATTAAACAGCATTCACAAAACCACATTACGTTTTGTGGTATGTTCAAAGGACTAGATCACCTTAATATTTGCTGATATTAAGTTTCCTCAGGCCTTCACCCACGCTATAGTTGAGTTTGTATTTTTAATCAGAGCAGATTTGGAAAGATTTACCATCGCGTCACTCACTCTTCAATGGATAATCCGAAGCGAATGGGTGCCGTCAGAATGAGAGTTCAAACTGCAGTTTTGACTCATTCTGATGGCATCCCATTCACTGCAGAGGATCTATTGGGGAGTAAAGTAATGCAAAATGTCTTCAAATCTGACCCAGGGAAGAAACAAACTCATCTATATCTAGGACAGCCTGAAGGTAAGGAAATTTAGAGAACATTCAGAGTGCCATCCAGTTATCACCTTGAAAATTAAGCGACTGCTAGGCATTTTTAATCCAATTTTCTGAAATGACTCAGGGTGGAAATGTTAAAATAGCAGCTAATATAATTTCCGGTTCATTCGCTAGAATCGCTGCATTTCTATTTCGTTCGGAAGGTGTAGTCAAGCGCACTGCATTGTGGGATTCAGTTTTCCGTGCATATACTCTTTTATATAGTCATTTGGGTATTTGATGATAGTATGCACTGAACAGCACACATACTGCACACTGAAGAAATAGCACACTTCTTCTCTATTACAAACAGAGCCTGAGAAAAGATACGTGATAGGAATGTTAAAACGAGCGTAAGAGTGAGAAACACTCCTTAAATATGTGCAATAGGTAGTAAGAGGCAAGATAAGACAGGGATAGAGAGAACGAGAGCTGATGGGAATAAAGGAAGAGACACCTTGACCTTGGTGGTCTTCTCTTCAGCTGGATCAGCAAGTCTGTGTAGTTTGTGTATGTAAATTGGATGCAGGAAGCTACCTGTCTGCCTGTGCGTGCGTGGATGGCTCTCTAAATGAACTGTTTAGAAGTTGCTTAATGGCCAGATGGCGTAAAGCAAATGAGTTAGAGTAAGAATTGAGTTTGCATATTTATGAAGCTTTTGTGAATAATTAATGAGATGCAAATGGGACTGAAGTTGATGGTGAGGGCAGCGAGATGTGTAATGCATACGTGTGTGTTTGTTACATGCAGAAAGCCATCAACGTTCTGCAACACCCTTGAGTTCATGAGCAAACAAAAGGATCAAGAGGCAGCTGATGTCTTATCTCATCTCCACGTACAAGCGCTTTCACGCTCTCTCGCTCTCCTGCGGTGCGCACATTTATTTAGCTAATAAACGTCTAAATGAGGACACACTATAAGCAGGAATCAGATGGCATTCGACTTCTAAATGACGTTTGAGTTGCAAATATTTACATCGGATGACTAATTTCACCAAAGTTATTTTAGTATCATTGAGATAAGCGTTTGCTCGTTTTATTTTTGCATTTCCACTTCAGTTTTAGCTAAAGTTTTAATCGTTTTGCTGTTGTGTGCTTTTTTTTGTAGAGTTTTGACTCATTTTCATTTCAGTTTTAGTTGTATGAATAAATGAAAATGAGAAATGTTTTTTGGGGAACTAGATGCAATAAACAATTTTAGGGAATAATGTGTTACCAAGTATTTATGTCTTTAACTATAACAATTGTAGATTTGACACACTGTCTTTTTTAAACTGGGATATATATATATATATATATATATATATATATATATATACACACTGTCTTTTTAAAATGGGATATATATACAGTATATATATACAAAGCTATTTTAAACTCAAGATATCAATATAGGCAGCAAAAAAAACACCACTTGCATAGAATTTTATCACAGATAGTTTTTTTTACATATGAAAGCATCTCACCTTTGTAAAATCTGAGGCTAAAGTGTTTTCACGCTCTGTTTTCCACAATAATGTGCTATTTTTTGTATTATTTTATAGCAAATATTGCTATACTCGATTAAATGCAACTAATCCATTGAATTAAGCTATGTATCTTATAATTACTTTGATCAAACCAAAGATAAAGTTCTTAATCACAATAAAGCCATAATGTAATGAACACTCTTTTTTTTCTAAAAACACAATTTTTTGTCTATTTCAAGCTTGACATTACATCCCATTTTATATGTTTACTGTGGTCGATGGCCCCTCACTGAATTGGTTTCAGTTTGTCTGAAAAGCATGACGAACAACTGAAGGACATTTCCAGCATTCTGCACGTGTGTGTGTCACGGTTTAAATCTGAGGGGGATGGGGAACAGCTGTAATTACTTGCTTCAGTGTACTTAAACATTCATCAAAATCCCTGCTATGTTACACCGTGCATCCGTATTCTGACTGACACTACTGTTGAGAAGAATACTCCGGTCCACTCTAGCATGCGGACATATGCAAAAACAGCTCTGGGAATGAACATAAACAAATGCACGCCGTCCTTTGGGGGGCAGCATTTCACACTGTGCAGCAGTTTTGTTTCTGAAAATAGATGCACATATGAGCAACGGAGAAACTTTAATGTGTCCGGATTTTTTAGCCTAGTTTTCACACATCTCACATCCTCATTTTTTAGAATGACTAATGGGGTGAAAGTGCTGCCCCTCAAGGAAAGAGAGAGAGAGAGAGAGAGAGAGAGAGAGGAGAAAAGTTTGTCCTATTTAAGTGGACAGAGCACCCTTTGAAGGACATTGAGATACACACACACACACACACACACACACAGAAGGAGCTGCTACCCTCAGGCTGTCATGGTAACCTGGATAAATGATGAAAAGGTTTCTGTTATCTTGCTTTATTGTGCTCTAGAGTGCTTCAGTATATTGGTGATATTACCATCCAATTAGAATGCTAAATATTTCATATAAGAATATTTGCTTTGAAGTAACTTACAGTGCATTTACGGTAAAAAATTCAGATTGTCAATTCAGCTTTTCTGACATCAAGAAACTACAGTAAATATCATGGTACCACAGTTCATGTCAAACCAATTTTGTCTCAAATATATACACATACACACAACATACAAAAACATATATGCATGTGTATCCATATGTGTGTATATATATATATATATATATATATATATATATATATATATATATATATATATATATATATATATATATACAAAACCCAATAAGCTTTGGTGGATTTTATTGATTTATTGGAAGTCTTTTCATTTGTGTTAACTAAAGGTTAAAGGCTAGTCTTAAAATAAGCTTATAGTGTATATGAGTTGAAGTAGGCACTCCAAGGTTTGTCATATGTTACAGGGAACATAATAAAAATGTGTGAACATCACCATCATGATGTCTAAACATATATACTGCACTTGCTGAGACTGCTGATGTTCAGACATTGTCGTTTCCTCTGTGATGTTTGCCAGAAATAGCCTGCATGTTGTCTAGGTGAAGGATAATGGGGATGATGTCAAACAATCCTTAAAATAAATAGAAAAAAACGACACACAGAAAATATGCTTGCACATACACCTACTGCATTAGACTGATATCCTTTAAAACCTCAGTTAAACTATAATGATGTCAAAAAAAGGAAGAAATGCTTTTTATATCTGCTTGGATAAAAGCTTTCAATTACGCTTATATTTTTAGCAGCTTGGCAGCATATTAAAGTACTAAAGCAGCAAAAAGTTCTTCTGTTTGTTTTGTAAAGCGTGAAGTCAGGAAAATTTCAAACACACATACAGATTATGTGTGTTCCAGATTTTCTATGTATGTGTGTGTAGTGTACAGATATTTCGCAGCAGAAATGCATGTAGTTGCATTTGCCCAGTGGTTAGTGTGATGAGTAAGGGAGTCTGTAAAACCACCAATAAACCTGCCTATAAAAGAAGAGGCGAAATGTATCTAGCTCACTGCATGAACACTCTACACTTTCCATTACTCGGAGGAGGAGGAGAAAACCAATGCTTTAGTGACTGTTATGTTTTATTCAAATTCCCCACAACATCTATGTTGCTTTATTTTTTGCCATTATGTCTATTTATGTATAGAAATAAAGAGTTGTTGTCAAAGTTGCCAAAGCATTTGATGTATATTAAAGTAGCATTTATTTGACCAACATTGTGTAAACACATGTATGTTTAGGTGGTTGAATTAAACGATTGCATATTGAATCAATATTTTTAATTCAGTATTCTTTCAGACAACGCTTGGCTAAACCGATAAAAATGACTGAACTCGTAATTATTAACAATTACACAATAAAGTAAATACTGAGAAACAATTAAAGTCAAGTTATTTTGCTCAGCAGAGCAAAGAAGTAGTGTTGCTCCTGAATGAATCAGTGTTTTAAAGAAATCAGCACTCATTCAAAGTGGTGGACACTATTGCCATCAACTGGCATATCAATATCCTGCTTTAATCCCTTTGCTTCAACTTCAGGGGGTTATATTTTTGGCTTATTTGTTTAAATTCTATTTTGAACAGTTTCATTCCTAAGTTTCAAGGATGAGGGAAAGTCATGCAACCCATTCTGACATCTCCCTTATTCTGTTTACCTAGATAAGATTTAGGCAAATTATAGTCTCAAAAACACATCTGATAGCATTATATTTTAGGAAGTGTTTTTTAACACTTAACACCTAGGATACACATATATTGTTCAAATTAATCTTTTATCCTTAATATGCCATTACTTGCAGTATATACCTGATGTAAATCATCAGCAGAGAGCGGCATGAACTAAACTTGGACTATCAGATAAGGAAGACATATAAAATGTGGGCCCCCGGGACTAGAATTAAGAAGCACTGCTTTAGGGGATCGAAGATTACGTCTTGATCTAGGCTGCTAACACAAAAG
Organism: Puntigrus tetrazona; assembly: GCF_018831695.1. Classification (NCBI taxonomy): domain Eukaryota; kingdom Metazoa; phylum Chordata; class Actinopteri; order Cypriniformes; family Cyprinidae; genus Puntigrus; species Puntigrus tetrazona. The sequence continues at coordinate 6,580,982 of NC_056699.1, forward strand.
CCAAAAGATGTGAATCATAAAGTGGAGACATCTACTTCCATTGTGCTCTTGAGCAATACATAATCACAGTAAACAGGCTGCCCCAGTGGAACTGTCACTACTGCTTGTGTCATTCAGAATAAAACATGTCTGCTGAATGTCAAGTAATGAAATGTGTTCATTGTTTTCCATTGATGAAAAATGCCTTTGGGAAAGAAATGGTATGACATACTGTAAAAATGCACATTATACTGCTAACTGGGCAGGTAGTAAAATATATATTATTTCCCCAATAACTTTTCCCAAATATATTTTTTAGGTGAAACAAAGTATATCTAAATAAGCTGAGACAGGTCAATTGTATAAGGTCAAATTATTATTTTAAACCTAATTTCACTGTATCTTCATACAAAGTAGGAAAGATGTAATGCAAGAGATGCAAATCACACAAGTACATATTCATCCTCATTATTCTAGTTTGTTTTTTGTTTTTCTTTTGCATATTCTGCAGCACAAATATCTGATTACTGCATATATGCTCAAGATTATGAGGGTCAAAGCAGAAAGCAGGAACAGTATGACATCTACAGAGTGATAAGAGTACCAGGGCATTTTGTAAGACTCTGTGCGCAGGTGAGCAGCACCTTTGTGCCTCATAACAAACTCAATCCAGAAGATGGCATTGTCCAGAGGTTTTACTGGAACGTCCTTGTGAAGCCTTGAGAGCCTCTGCATGTTCTCCTGATAAGAGGGATCATAAAGAACCTCTTTGACGGTTTCAAGGAAGGAGTCCTTATCTACTGTGGCAAAGTTTACATTCTTGGCTACACCCCGTACTCTCATTTTTGCAAGATTATCAGGCTGGTCAAAAATCAACCCAAATCCAATGATTGGTACTCCGTGGTAAATGGCTTCTTGAATCCCATTGGTTCCTCCATGTGCAACGAAGGCTCTGGTCTTAGGATGACCCAGAAGATCATTCTGAGGCATCCAGTCCATCACTAGGGTGTTGTTTCCTAGAGCAGATGGTCTCTTTCCTTTGTACCTCCAGACGATCTTCTGTGGAAGTTCTGCAAAAGCTTCAGCAATCGCTTCAGCCACATCATCAGGAAGCTGACCAATGAGAGTACCCAGAGACATGATGATGACACCATGATCACCAGAGCTCTGCACAAAGTCCTCCAGATCTCGGGGAAGAGGCTTTGATGGCTTGCATTGAAAACCTCCCATGTAGACAATGTTCGGCATAGTCGGACGTGGGAATTCAAAAACAAAATCAACTCTATGGAGCCACAAATCAGCACTCTGCATTAAAGAAAAGTAGGATGTTCCTGGGCCAATGAACTTTTCACAAAGTGCATTATTACTTGGAGCAATCAAGAGAGCAACTAGTGTTTCAGTTATGGTGTACATTACTACATTCTTCACTCTTTCCAAGAAACTCATGTGGTCTGACAATTCCAGCATTGGATAAGGTACATATGAAAGTGGTGAAGGAGCTATTACAAAATGAGCCTCACTGTACACTGTCCAACGGACATTGTAGACAATGGGCAGTTTGAGATAGTGACCTAGTATGATCCCTCCGAACATGGCAGGATCTGTAAGAATCAAATCATACTTGGCATCTTTTAAGGACTGCATTAGTTGCTGGTCTTCAATCATGGTTACTATCATCTCACTTTCCGTTTCAATCATCTTTAAAGAACTTTGCCACATCTCTATCTCCAGATTCAGACGACCCCAGGTGGAACCTCTCCTCATAATTCCTATGAGTCTTGATATAAACTTCTCAAGGAATTCTTCACCAAATCCTCCTTCAGACTTGAGAGTGACTGATGTGTAGTGAGGTGAGAATTCTTTGATGTACCAGCTGTCTGCCATCCGAATGACTGTAACATTGTGACCTTTGGCATGAAGTGCCTCCACCAAGATGTTCATGTTGACCCAATGACTGCCATCCACAGGAAAGACAAGAAACTTCCCGCTCAGAACAACTGGGACAGTCATCAGCAGAAGAGTTAGCATGACTGGCCCAAGCACCTGAAAAACCTGTCTGTTCATAGTTCCTGTTGCAAAGCAAGAGAACAAGCAAATTTTAAAATTGAATCACAGTACATCAGTTGCAGATACATCTTTGCATCAGTCGTGTCTGTTTTTAAGTCTGCTAAACCCACCATAGATCGGACCCTGCCAGTGAATGCACTACAAATAATACTTTCTGTTACTTTCATAGACTGGGTCATACATTTTTATTTGACAATGATATAATAAGAACTCTTATGACAAGAGCATGTTTAGTCCTAACAAGCTGTAGATTATAAGTACTTGGCATATCTTTTTATTCTGCCCTCATAATGTAAAAGTGACAACAGGCACCATGCTCTTCTCATCACCCAGTGATGAACAATATACCATTAATTAATCCACTGCACTATAATAGAAATCTATATATTACAGTTTAAACATTTGTGGTCAAGATATTTTTTTAATTATTATTTTTATTCAAAAAGGATGCATTAAATTAATGAATGGTGTCCACATTTGTGGACAGTTAATTTAACTCAATTTAGGGTTAATTTATCATGCCAATTTTCTTTAAACCACCTAAAGGCAGTGTCAGTAGATTTACGGCAATATTGTAGTGATAGCTAATATCTTGCATTCCAAAAATTGCATCATTACTTGATGACATCATTAATCCAAGATGGCTGACAGCAATACCTATGTGTTAAATGCCCTAGGCATATCTGTAAAAAACTTTTAGACAAAGAGGTCAATTGAGTTTTTTTTTTTTTAAACATTAGTATGTACCATAAGGTATGACGAATATTCTAGTATTTTAGATACACTGTTTTCAGCATCTATAATATCAGTGTTATAAATCAGCATATTACAATGATTTCTGAATGACCTTGATACACTGAAGCATGGAGTAATGAGTGCTTAAAAAATCATATTTTTCAGCAATTTGAGGATTATTGTACATTCAGATGTTTTTTATTGCAAAAATAATTGATGACCAAGACCAGAGAAGTACACTAAGACATTAAAAATGTATGAAAATATGAAAAAGACACTGTATGTGAATAAATTGCATGTTTGTACCATATTTGTTCATATATAGACAAAATATTAGAATGTAAAATGGTTTGAATAAATTGACTTTTATCAAATACCGTATGAAAATAATTTTAATTAAGAAATTTACCTGTTTACCAGATCTTAAAATAATCGAACACAAACAATAAAGCTGTAGAGACTCTACAGTACAGTACAAATATTGTCGATTGAGCAGTTTAACTCATTTGCTTTTGTTTTTTGTTTTTCTCTTGAATATTCTGCTGCAGAAATATTTGATAACCACATATATGCTCAAGATTATGAGGGTCAAAGCAGAAAGCAGGAACAGTAAGACATCTACAGAGTGATAAGAGTACCAGGGCATTTTGTAAGACTCTGTGCGCAAGTGAGCAGCACCTTTGTGCCTCATAACAAACTCAATCCAGAAGATGGCATTGTCCAGAGGTTTTACTGGAACGTCCTTGTGAAGCCTTGAGAGCCTCTGCATGTTCTCCTGATAAGAGGGATCATAAAGAACCTCTTTGACAGTTTCAAGGAAGGAGTCCTTATCCACTGTGGCAAAGTCAATAGTCTTGGCTACACCCCGTATTCTCATTTTTGCAAGATTATCAGGCTGGTCAAAAATCAACCCAAATCCAATGATTGGTACTCCGTGGTAAATGGCTTCTTGAATCCCATTGGTTCCTCCATGTGCAACGAAGGCTCTGGTCTTAGGATGACCCAGAAGATCATTCTGAGGCATCCAGTCCATCACTAGGGTGTTGTTTCCTAGAGCAGATGGTCTCTTTCCTTTGTACCTCCAGACGATCTTCTGTGGAAGTTCTGCAAAAGCTTCAGCAATCGCTTCAGCCACATCATCAGGAAGCTGACCAATGAGAGTGCCCAGAGACATGATGATGACACCATGATCGCCAGAGCTCTGCACAAAGTCCTCCAGATCTTGGGGAAGAGGCTTTGACGGCTTGCATTGAAAACCTCCCATGTAGACAATGTTCGGCATAGTGGGACGCGGGAATTCAAAAACAAAATCAACTCTATGGAGCCACAGATCAGCACTCTGTACTAAGGTACGGAAGGAGACTCCTGGGCCAATGAACCGTTCGCAAAGTGCATTATACGTTGGAGCAATCATAAAAGCAACTTGTGTTTCAGTTATGATATACATCACAACATTCTTCACTCTTTCCAAGAAACTCATGCGGTCTGATAACTGCAGCATTGGCAAAGGAACATAAGAAAGTGGAGAAGGAGCTATTACAGAATGAGCTTCACTGCACACTGTCCAACGGACATTATAGACAATTGGGAGTTTGAAATAGTGACTCAATAGAATGCCTCCAAAATCAACTGGATCTGTAAGAACTAAATCATATTTAGTGTCTTTTATAGACTGCATTAGCTGTTGGTTTTCAAACATGTTGACTATCATCTCACTTTTGATTTTAAATATCTTTCCAACATTTTCCCACATCTCTATCTCCAGTTTCAGACGACCCCAGGTGGAGCCTTCTCTCAGGATTTTCATAAGTCTGAATGCAAACGTCTCAAAGAACACTTCTTCAAAACCTCCTGGAGAATTCAGAGTGATTGATGTGTAGTGAGGTGAGAATTCTTTGATGTACCAGCTGTCTGCCATCCGAATGACTGTAACATTGTGACCTTTGGCATGAAGTGCCTCCACCAAGATGTTCATGTTGACCCAATGACTGCCATCCGCAGGAAAGACAAGAACCTTCCCGCTCTGAACAACTGTGACAGTCGTCAGCAGCAGAAGGGTTAATCTGATCAGGCCAGACGACTGAAAAATCTGTCTGTTCATGGCACCTGCTGTAAACCAACAGAGTAAGAATAACCTACTGATAGAACCAGTGGAGTATGTCAAGTTGTAATGAAGTATAAATTGTGTATTCATTTCAACACTGCATCTGTCTGTGACGTTTCTAAACAGATTGTAAACTGAATGTGTTTGGGCAGGGCAGCTGCACTAAGAAGAGTCAAAGCAAAAAAGCAACACTACACATTTTTTCCCAGATTTGCAGTCTGGGTGCATTAAAAGGATGGTTGACTGTTTTTTTTCTAGACTTGATTGTGTTTATGGGGTGCAGTCTAAAGTGTTAAAGGGGTCATATATTTTAAAGATCATTACTTTGTATATTTTGTTTAACAGAATATGATGACATGCTTTAATGTACAAAAAACATTATTTTTCAAATACTATTAATTATTGTAGTTCCTCTATTTCCCTGCCTCTCTCAAATGCGTAGTTTTCTACAAAGCCCATCCTTCCAACAAGTACAGTCCAGCTGACCCAGTGCATTGTGATTGGTTGAACATCACAAGTACAAGTACACGTCAGAAATATAATTGCGAGCTTTAACTTTCAAAGGAAAAATAAAAACAGTAGTATTGTTACTTTTAACATCAGTTCAAGCTTGAAAATGGAACAGAGTCGTGTGACAGACAGAATATATTGCCGGGACAGACGCCGTGATGATACTCATATTTGCAGTACACCCCTTACTCTCTCTCTCTCTCTCGTTCTCTCTCTCTCTTACACACACACACACACCCACACACTCCCTGTGAAACTACTGCTCATGTTGCGCTTGCAAAGTTGGTTGTGATCAGTCAGCTTGGTCATCTGCATTTTCATGATAACTGAACTGCAGACAATATGAACTGTCTGAACGGTTGCACGTGATAAACGCATCAGTGTTGCTTCTGCTCAAGCATTCAGTGTGAAACAGAACACAGCACATCTCTGTTTGTTATCTTCTCATGGCCAGTTATAAGCAGAGGACGGAGGATATTATGTTTGTAAGTATAAATCCATCTCTACACACAAGGGCGCCTGCAGGATTTCTTCTCGAGAGTACGCACTTATCAGAATTACTGGCCCGAGTCTGACCCGAGCTTGTCTTCCCCTTCTCCCAAAACAGCTTAAGTTTTGTAAGTAATGTAAAAGGATTGTTGTTTATCAAGTCCAGTGTGTTGTGATTGGCTAAACCGCCTCTAGTGCATGTCTGAACGTCCCACCCCTCACCTCAGCGGCATGTGCTCCCGTGTGGTGACAAAATGGCTGTATCCAAAACATTTAGTGCGCCGGAAGGACTGCCGCTGCTTTTGCGTAGATTGCTTGCTGCTTCATAATCATTTAAAATAGGTAGCTCCAGTAATGAGATTAAAGGATTTATCTTAAACTTATTTAGTGAAATTATAAATAAACCAGTTAAACAATTTAATAATCATTGTACAATGAATTTGTGTCTGAGTTGTAACACACCTTATTACGCCATGGATGAGTGGTTTGTAAAATGAATGGACGGATGATTTAGCTGGAGGTGCCATCTTCTGGCAAAACATGGAATTAATTTGACACGTGACACTCGCACTGCATTATAGGGATTCTCTAGCCTTGGAGTGTACATCACTTGTACACTCGTTTTTGTGGTGCTTTGTGGGATTGAATGAGTGCACTTGAAAACATCTACTATGGTTTCGGACACCACTTAAAATGTATGTCCCTCAAATAGTGGCCTATTTCAGGGTATAAGGGGCGATTTCGAATACAGCCATTGAGTGCATGATTACAAACCCTTGTTATTATAAATGCTCTTTAAACTACATTATGATGCTAATTAATGTCTGTATCCATTAGCATATGTACTAGCATAGCATAGCTTAGTTTATACAGGAATTTGCGCTTATCCTACACATATTTACAATGTGTTAAATAATTTTATAAATAAATTAATGAGAATAAATTTTTTCTCTTGATAAGATATTATTTTTATTCATCAATTAGCAGTTAATAAAGTGTGAAAAAGGACATTCAAATTGTTTTATTATGCACTATTTTGTTCTATTATGCACTATTATTTTGTTCTATTATATATATTGTAAGCCATGCGTTTTTTTACATTAATAAACCGCTTCTTATAGCTTTTAATATATGATTTTATCCTGATTATAGCTGTGTGAAAATAAATGTATAAATGGAACAGTTCATTGAGCTGAGCTAGTGATCTGAATGAATGGCTGAGAGTAAGAGAGCGAGAGAAAGAAAGATGCAGAGCATGTGTCATTACATATTCTGGAGGGTGGGGTTTATCTGTGTTTGTGACGTAGCCAACCCGGAAAGTTTGGTTTGCATTGCCTTTTTTTACAGAATTGTAAAAAAAAATATTTTACAGAATTGTAAAAGAATTTTCGGCTTAGTCACTTTGCAAATATTGTTTATGCTCTATTGGCAACATTGCACACTAAATAACATCAAAATAAGTTAATCCGTTATCAACCACCCCTTTAATGTTGGTTGCTGAAAGTCAGAGCCAGATACAGATACAGTGCAGATACAGTGACTGTCTTAAAAAATGAGTGAAAAAGAGCTACGTTGATTACTTTTTTTGGACCAGACACAACATTTAATTATAGTGACCAAGAGCATATACTCACCTGATCTGTGTTTATTAGATGGCATTTAAATCTGCAAAAAAAAAGAAAAACACCCATATTAAAGCAAGGCAAATATCAAATAATAAATTTTTCTAATTGGTGAGGTAAACAACAGACCAATAGTTATATCAAGTGATATTGTTCCTTGTGATCTCCGTGCTATTCGTATTAAAATATATATTCTTACCCATGTAGCATGCAATATCACTACCAGGTCAGCCTTGAATGTGGTGTACGTCACAAAACTACAAGCATTTACTCTCCTTTGAGCATGCATTTGGCCATTTAACTGTCTTTATCAGGGCAAAGGGCATTTACCTGCAAGGCCCTAGTTAATGAGCTACTATTTCAAGTTTTGTTGTGTAATTTTACCTGGAGGTTGACTAGCTAAATTCACAGCAGCTACATAAATGGCCAGTACCTTCATATCAACACTTTAGTATGTGAGGATTATAGTACATGTAGAGCATTTTACAGGAAAGTGTTTTTGGCACAAACACAGTCAAGGTTGCAAATATAATGAAAAACAACAGTGCTTAATGTAACAAAATATTTATTACGATATAATGTATTATTGTCAGTACATAAACAATTATGTGAAATGCCCCATAGAACTTTAAATCAAACTGATTTGCTAAATTTAATTTTCCATATAAAAATATCTGAAATATACATATACATATCTGAAATAAAAATGATTGTCAAAATAAATAATAAACATTTGGTGAAATATTAAATTAATTATTTATACATTCTTATGAAATAGCTACTGATGACAACATTTATAATGTATATTTTTAGGTAATACTGTCATACAAACCACAAATATTAATCTATTAAAGCTTAATGAGCTTATTGAGTATTTGGAATTGCATGTATTTTGCTAAATTGTTTGTGAAATTACAAACTGATAAATCAGTTAATATAAGTAAAATAAAACATGTTATACCTGACACAATTCATTTTTGAAATACAGAATATTGTTCTAAACAATGGCACAAATTTAAACATGCACAAATCAATAAATTAACATCTTTAGATCACTGTACAAAATAAACATAATTTTGATTCAAAGCTTTGGTCATTAATATACAGGAAATGCCCGACCTAGAGTGGCTTAATAACAAAATATAGTACCTTAGATACTATAAAAAAGTCATTCAAGTTTGTTTTTTGATTTTCCTAAACATATTCTGAAACAGAAATATTTAATAACCACACATATTATAAAGATTATGAGGGTCACAGCAGATAGCAGGAACAGTAAGACATCTACAGAGTGATAAGAGTACCAGGGCATTTTGTAAGACTCTGTGCGCAGGTGAGCAGCACCTTTGTGCCTCATAACAAACTCAATCCAGAAGATGGCATTGTCCAGAGGTTTTACTGGAACGTCCTTGTGAAGCCTTGAGAGCCTCTGCATGTTCTCCTGATAAGAGGGATCATAAAGAACCTCTTTGACGGTTTCAAGGAAGGAGTCCTTATCCACTGTGGCAAAGTTTACATTCTTGGCTACACCCCGTACTCTCATTTTTGCAAGATTATCAGGCTGGTCAAAAATCAACCCAAATCCAATGATTGGTACTCCGTGGTAAATGGCTTCTTGAATCCCATTGGTTCCTCCATGTGCAACGAAGGCTCTGGTCTTAGGATGACCCAGAAGATCATTCTGAGGCATCCAGTCCATCACTAGGGTGTTGTTTCCTAGAGCAGATGGTCTCTTTCCTTTGTACCTCCAGACGATCTTCTGTGGAAGTTCTGCAAAAGCTTCAGCAATCGCTTCAGCCACATCATCAGGAAGCTGACCAATGAGAGTGCCCAGAGACATGATGATGACACCATGATCACCAGAGCTCTGCACAAAGTCCTCCAGATCTCTGGGAAGAGGCTTTGACGGCTTGCATTGAAAACCTCCCATATAGACAATGTTCGGCATAGTGGGACGCGGGAATTCAAAAACAAAATCAACTCTATGGAGCCACAGATCAGCACTCTGTACTAAGGTAAGGAAGGAGACTCCTGGGCCAATGAACCGTTCGCAAAGTGCATTATAATTTGGAGCAAACAACAAAACACCCATAGCTTCAGCTATAGTGTACATCACTAAATTTTTCACTCTTTGAAAAAAGCTCATGCGGTCTGATAACTCCACCATCGGAAAAGGAACATAAGAAAGTGGAGAAGGAGCTATTGCAAAATGCGCCTCACTATACATCGTCCAACGGATATTGTAGACAATAGGCAGCTTCAGGAAGTGGCCCAAAAGAACACCTCCAAACAAAAGCGGATCTGTAAGAAGCAAATCATACTTGGCATCCCTTAAAGACTGTATTAGCTGCTGGTCTTCCATCATACTTTTTATCATCTCACATTCTACTTTGATCAGCTCATAAGTACCTAACCATGTCTCTATTTCCAGCTTCAGACGACCCCAGGTGGAGCCTTCTCTCAGGATTTTCATGAGTCTGAATGCAAACGTCTCAAAGAATTCCTCATCGAATCCTCCTGGTGAATTTATAGTGACTGATGTGTAGTGAGGTGAGAATTCTTTGATGTACCAGCTGTCTGCCATCCGAATGACTGTAACATTGTGACCTTTGTCATGAAGGGCCTCCACCAAGATGTTCATGTTGACCCAATGACTGCCATCCACAGGAAAGACAAGAACATTCCCGCTCTGAACAACTGGGACAGTTATCAGTAAAAGGGCTATCAAGATTTTGCCACGTGACTGAAAAATCTGTCCGTTCATGGCACCTATGAGAAAACAAGGGAACAAGATTGAACCAGTGAAACTATCTATCATAATTTTCCGTACAAAGATTTACAAGATGCGTTTTATGTATATATTTTACCTTCTACTATTTGTCAGGGCATTAAATGTAAAGACCGTCAAAGAACTGTTGCTTTTGAAATACACTTTATGAACAAAGTGATCTGAAAATGAAATGATAACTTTGAGGGAGGAAAGCTGCACTAATTGGAAGTTGTATGAGTGTTCATGTCATCTAAAAATCAATGTATAAAACACTATGTTGATTAAAGATGAAAATATGTGCACAAAATTAAAATATACTGCAAATTTTGGCGAAACCAAATATTATATTTGACAGTCAAATAATTCAGGTCAGCATTGAGGTCTATTGCTCCTACTCCTATTTATGAAATATGTTCTTACCCATGAAAATGTAGACTGCAAAATCATTACCAGGTCAGTCTTTGCTGAGTGCAAGATAAGTCAAAGAAGTACAAGTAAAATTATTTTCCTTTAGACATTCCTTTAATGTGCATGACAAGACAAAAAACTGTGGTATGTAATGTGAGCAAATGGTCGGTCAGTCTTGTAATAGAAAAGTGATCATTTCCAAGTGGAGGTATAGTTAATGAACTACTATTAATCATTTATCAACTGTGGTAAAGAATCAGAATTGTCACAATTCCTTCAAATTAAAGTATTTTACCTAACATGTACATGCTTTTGGCAGATGCTTTTATCCAAAGTGACTTATATCACTTTCAAATAATTTTACCAGTTGATAAAAAAAGAATAGGCATGGCTTTATAGCTGCTGACGCCTTGCTCTGCTGTAGCTCTATACTGCTCTGCTGTATTGCATACTAAAAATAAACAACAAATAAATTACTAATAAAGCAGAATACAAAAATGTGAATATTTTTCACTATGATATGAAAATTTTACCAAGCTGTGGTCAATGTTATTTATTTTTTCAATTAGCTAAAATAAAATGCAATAAATTCCATAATGTATCATTTTTATGTTGAATGTAGTTTAAAGGATTGGTACACTTTGTTCTGGAATATCTTCCATAAAAAACAAGACATAGATTTCAGTTACACAGCAATGACTCACTTGGAGTCAATGAGATTATAATGAGTGCTTTTACATAAGAAAATATATAATAAATTCAGTTATCTTTTTTTTTTTCTGGAAGCCAGCCCAGTTTCATTCTATAAGCTCTGTAATATTTTCTACCTTGAAAACGTGACATGCTAAATCATGTTGTAACATAAGTCACAGTTTTGCTTCTTTGGCCCTGCCGCTCACTTCCATAACGGTTCTATTGCAAAAGTACTGTATACTATAGTGTGTGAGTGAAAGTTCACGTTCTCAAAGGAGCAAAGGGTATTTACCTCCAGAGCTAGAGTTATATTTCAACTTTACCCAAGACCAGTGGGGGGGAAATGTACATTCAGAAAGCAAGGGAATAAAGCTTTAGGTTTCTTTTTTCCAAAGCAAGGTCTTAATTCATAGTTTTGTCTTTAGCATTAGATAGTTCAGTGACACTGAGGAAAATCTGAGAACTTTATTAGGCTATTTATGTCTAATTAATCATAATTGCTGCTTGGTGTTCTATGAACAGGGCAATGTTGGTTGGGAGTTTAAAACTAGCAAATATGATATCTTGATACTTTTCGCTAAAAAGATTCATAAGTAAAGCAGATTCATAAATAAAACGACTTTGAATCGTCCAATGATCCGTTGCTTACATTGTCGCGCCAGTGGGTGGCAACAAGTTTATCGTGTGATATGAGTCATAAAATTATTGATTCATTAAAACACGATTCGATCAGCTAAGAGACTTCAATTCAAACATCAATTTTAACATCACAGCGTTTCCCTACAAACTACAACTGAGAAATGTGGTCATCAGTGACTTTTCCTCCCGGACGTGACGTTTGTTTAATAACGCTGTGAGTTTTGTTCAAATCAGAGTCGTTCAGTGAAGCGGGCGTGTTCATTCAGTAGATCAAATCTTCAAAGTTAATGTTTAGCCTTGCGAAGTGTAGTATGCGAATTGGGACTTGAACGTATGAATTAATTCACGATATGCTAAGACAGGAAAGCAGACACGAGGAGGAACAGAAGAAACGGCGGCGAACGAACGATACGAGTCGGTGCGTAAAATGACTCGAGAACAATTCGTTCGGTTCAGAGATTCATTCAAAAACGTCGACGCGTTCGCGAACTAGAAGACACCAAAAACACCTTGCACGACCCCACGCAAACACATTCCACCAGCACACACAGTTGCATTATAACACAATTAGTCACTATATAAAAACTTAACAGGTTAATGACTTTCGTATTGTTATTTCTAACACGTGTTTATACAGTTATACATGCGGAACTCACCAATGCGCGAACGTTAGGATTCCTCAAGAAAACTTTCACAACCTCCAAACAACTCCAGCTTTTATTTCAACTGCACTGTTTAAAACGGTTTCTTCTGACATCAAACTACAATCGCGTTTTGCTTTTTGTTCTTCAGCCAGAAACCTAATATTTTCTCTTTTTTACTGAAGTGCCAAGGGGACGCCTCCCCCCTGCTGGGTCTGAATGATAAGACAGATTTACAGGATATGGTTCTGGTTACATAAAAGGTTATGGGAGGGCCAGATGAAAGGACTAGCAGGGATTCCAGTGGCTGTTTGTCTGTAGACCTTATGTTTCCCTTGCATGCATTTACATGCATATAAGTGTTGAGAATTAAACCTTAGATTAATAACATCGCTGATCTGAAGAGCAAACATATCAAGTTTGAACAGAAGCATTAGTCAGCTCAGTGTTGGTAATGCAGGTTTATAAAATGTATGACATCATTTCACTGGGAAGTTTGACACATTTATTAATCATAAAGACAGACAATAATCCACCTTTTTATGCACTTTTTTTACCAACTTAAACACATATGTTGAAAAATTTGATCCTGTACTTCAACATCATTTAGCAAATATTCTTTGAAGATTTCCACAGAGTATGAGCTTTGACATGTCTACCATGCCTTTTCACTGAAGCATAATATTTATTTTTTGCCTTGTTGTCATTATTTTTAGACTTTTCCCAGAATTTAGGAATTTATGTTGTGGTTTAGGTGACAGATGCTCTGTAAATTTGAACACTTGCTATTCTACCCGTTTGGAGCTCATTCAGTGTGATTCTTTGAAAACTCAGACCTCTGTTGTCTGATGCATAATAATACTTGGTTATTTAAAATTCAAGCTGCATTATTTATAATTACAAAATTCTGCGATGTACTTTTTAAACACACTTTAGTTAAACTCCCAGCTCCATACTGCTTAATTTTGTTTTTATATGTCACAAAAAGTTATTAAAATCAGTGCATTTTATTCCGAAATCAGTAATGAAAGTTTGTCCTGATGAATGCCTTGTGGAAGTTGTGAGCGCATGTAAAATCTCCAATATATTATTAATTCTCATTACTAACTGACTCTTAGTTGTTGTTTTTTTCTTTTGAACCACACAAAATAGGTTATTTTCAGCATAAATTATATAGCTATTATTAGTTGAAGCCTGGAACATTGTAATAAATAAATAATAATAATAATAACAAATACATACATTAGTATTTATATCTTATGTTTGAGTAAAACAACATCTGAACATCCTGAAAAGAAGCTATATTTACTTGAGTAGAAAAAAATGCTAACGATATTAAGGCTTTTTTTCATGCAATATATCTTGAACCTTCCTGGCAATTGCTTTTCTTGCTTCAAGCATAAATATGACCAAGTTTATTGAAATGTATGCTTTAAAAAGCCATTTGATAGAGGGGTGGAATAAATAAACTTAATTCAAGATATATTAATATCTTATGCAGTTTTGTTTCTCATTTGCATAAATCTTGTTTTAAGGATATTTTTATGGTGAAACAAGGCAAAAATACTGATTAAGAAACTTGATTTTTGCAGCGAACGTATTATTTATGTAATTCTCTTTGGGAGAACCCTTTGCATGCTGTCATTAATTTTGCATTTCATGTTAATCTCTTTTCTGCACTTCTGCTTTCTCCTCCCGATATTTTGACATAATGAGGTATCACTCATTTCGATGATGTGATACTATCACCTACTAAGCTTGAAATTCAGCTGGCATCCCTAGCTATCAATTAAAACGGCACGATCTGCAGTAACCTCTGTTGATTAAGATTCTGTTGGTGTGCGGAAGGTTCCAAGTGGCGTAAAATTGGTTGGGGGCGGGTGGTTGATGCTTCATTTGAGTATTCAACAGATCTGATGCTTCTCCATGTGCTGTTTACAGAACACTGTGTCATCTTTTTGTGCCATGCAGTCAAAACGAGTGGGCTGACTTCAATGTTAATTTGTATGCATTTTCTTTTTTTTCATAGAAATTTAAAGCAAATTAAAAATGCACATACTGTACATTGTTTATTAAACTGAAAAAATTGTTACAGTCAGAATGAAAGCAAATCAATAACATTATGTTTGAAAAATGAAATCATCCATTTGGGCAACAGATTCATTTCAATCAATTTTCTTTTTTTAAACACCAGTGACAACTTGCCCCTTTCCCAGTATTTTCTTGCAGTATTTCCTCCCCTGCTACCCCAGAGGGTAGTGCTCACTGTACCGAATGCCTGCTTCATCTTAGTGTGCCCGGAATACAAATGAATACATATATAAGTGTTTGGTTATTCACCCATTGATTTCTGAAATAGGTGATGCAACCAGGAGGTCCTTGAAAGAAACTGCAGAACACTCCGTGAAGTAGCGCTCACACAAAACAAACACGTACGCCTGAAAACAAAGTATACACGCACTGTCAACACAATTATAGCACCTGTTCTACCAAACGTTTGCTTTCCCTGTGTTCTGCTAGGTTACTGAAACAGGATTTGGTAATTTCTGGCTTACTGATGCAATTTTATGCTTATCTGGGTCACTGTAATGTAATAGCCAAGAGATGAATGTGTGTGAGTTTGTGTGTGAGAGAATAAAAAAGCGAAAATACAGTAAGGAGCTTACATAGACTGTATACTGTACCTCTTACACGTGACCCACAAACATGGAGAAACACGCATGCACATTTTTACATCAATTCAGACATCCTGCCCTGCTTAGAAATGCAAATGCATCCTGCCCTGTCCTTGCCAGTATCTCATATCCTCCTTTTTTTCTCTTGCTATATCCAGAAAAAATACAACAAGGTACATTGAAGGGATTGTATTTATTTACCCAAGCTCCAAACCCATACGATTTCCTTCATATAAGGAACTTTCACCACAAAAGCCCAGGCTTATTGGATTGTGTCAGCGAAATTATATTAAGTTGCTCGTTTTGCTGCACTTTCAAAGTTAAATGTCCAGTGAATGGCAATAAAAGTACGTTTTATCTGAAAGAGATGATTTATTACGTTGGTTGTTGTATGTATCACAGCAGTTCAGAATAGAAATGAATGAGTGGAGCTAAAAGGTTATTGCTCTATTGCAAATCTGAAAACAACTTACCACTTAACCGGGACCTAGTGACAAATGTCAGATAAAAGCGCATTTGCTCGCTTCTACAAGTCTCTGAACACTTGCGGTGTTTTATTTTTCACGGCACTCGTGCAAGCGCTCCGTACTGCAAGTACCAGGTGAGCTATCGAGCAAGTTTACTATAACAGAAAAAAGTTACCACACCAGTGTTTTGAGGTCATAACATAGCATTAATCATGGAAACACACAAAAAATAATTCTTTATTATTTTATTAACCTTCCCTATAATCATATAAGTTTGTCTTTGGAGTTTCGCAAAAATGTATATTGAATTTTTCCAATAAGTCAGCCTTCTACGTGTCCACCAAGAACCAAACAGAAGGATAAAACACAAATAAAACACTATAAAATTAGCTCTTAAGAATGGGCTTGTATTCCACATCCCCTGAAACCATATGATAAATTTATGTGATCCTTGGAGAGGGTTTAAGTGAAGATTGTAAAATGTAAAAGCTTTTCTGCACACACACACACACACACACACACACACACACACACACACATAAATC
Source organism: Puntigrus tetrazona (assembly GCF_018831695.1). Lineage (NCBI taxonomy): Eukaryota > Metazoa > Chordata > Actinopteri > Cypriniformes > Cyprinidae > Puntigrus > Puntigrus tetrazona. The sequence goes on from NC_056699.1 coordinate 6,597,326, forward strand.
TAATAATGTAAAAGTTATTAAGAATGAAAAATGTGAGCGTGAAGGTAAAACTTTCTTTTTCGAGCAAACAGACACATGCACTTCCCTCCTGTTGGCACTCTAGAAACCATTTGCCGAAATGCACAACCCACTGCGAACTCATTAACCTGGCAATTAATTTGAAGAAAGTTTATCTACATTATTTAAGGTCAAAGCAAAGATGGCAGTAATGTACCACAGTATGTCAAGTTAATTGTACTGAAAGACACCGCTCCATAAGCACCCTGTTCATTTAATTAACACCAGTTAAAAGGACAAAAGAACAGTCACTGAATGGGGAAACACACACAGAGAGGCAGAGAGAGTAGTGAGAAAGTGAGACGACTCACAATAATATGATATTACATCTTTGACTGATTTAAATCTGACACCCAATAATCTTTCATTTCATTCATTCGTGAATAGAGAGTTGGAATGAAAGTCTGCAAAATATCAAATTACGAATCAGTATCAATCCTCTGCAATCAGTTCTATAGTGAGTCTGCCAAAACCATTCCAGTGCATTGAAACGTTTGCTCCCTTGAATTACCCAGAATGCACCACCAAAAAAACCAAGATTTGTTTATGTTTCTTTGCTTCCAACTCCATCTATAATATTCACAAAATCCAAGCCATTCATGTTTGCCTACAAAACCACCACTGGCTCTGCACCGCTCTACCTAAATCTATTATTTCAGACTCATGTGCCCTCTAGAAGAATCACTTTCACAGACTTTTACATTAACTGTTTTATATTAACTTGCTGGAATGACCTGCCCAACTCAATCCAAGCCGCTGAGTCATTAGCCACCTTCAAGAACTGGCTAAAAATACATCTCTTCTATGTTTATTTGACCCTCTAACTCTAGCACTCTCTATTCTAATTCTATTTTATTTATTTGTTTTCTTTTTAATCTCAAAATAAAAACTTGACCATCTAACACTTGCACTCTCTATTTGTTTTCTTTAAAACAGGACTTTAAAAAGCTTTCTCTGTTGTTTTTCTACTATATCTACTTGTTATCTTCTTATTGTATGCATATGTGTGTATGTACATGTATATTAAACTCACTGCATGTACTTTGCTCTCTTGGATTTTGATGTGAGAAGATAACAATGGATACACTTTTTCACTGGAGGAATTATGAATTATGTACCTTTTTTTTTGGCCAAAAGCAACAGTTTAAATTAATAATGGCTTAAAGATGGATTGGTGTTTTTACAAATGCAAAGCTTTTCACTTCACAAGATGTTAGTTGAAATTAATGTTAGATGAAGTACATAAATAAAACATTACAGAAATGTTTCACGAACAACATATAAATGACTTTTTTGATACTTTTGTTTTCTGAGAATGTTAAAGACCAGATTTAAACTTTAGAACATTAGAAGAAAACAAACTCTGTTAAGAATGTTTTTTTTAGAACATTCTGAGAATGTTCTCTGTAATGTCTGTCTTACTTTATTAAAGTTAAATAATCTGAACATCCTTAAACAAGTTAGAATTTTCTGAAAATGATACACTAAGACATTTTTGATTAATTCCATTTCCTTTTATTTCATTCATTTTCACATATCGGATAAGTATGTAGATATGAATGCTTGGCCAAAGCATTGCAAGCATGTAGTTTGATACGGTACTGGGTTTCTTAAACCACGTTTTTACTAAATATATACATGCTGACAGTTAAGCCAGCTTTGATTAGCTTGCAAGATTTTAGAGACTTGGGAGAAAAAACCACTTATCAATCACTTTTTTTGCAAATGCATAAATACACTTACAAACACATAAAACCCCTTATATCACATCCAGAAAGAAAGAAAGACAAATGGTCTAGTTTTTCATGAACATAGCTGCTGTGATTCAGTCAGAGATGTCTAATGGTTGCCATCGCTGATCTGCGATATCTCTCGTAGCGATAGTTATTTTGTGTGCGTATGACTGTAAAGGTGTCAGGTTGTGGAGATTGCCACAGGGCATATTCCTTAGAGGCCTCACAATCCTGGGTCAGTGTGACTTAATAGAGCAGATTTCAGGAACAGTAGGTTCTGTATATAGGCCACACGGATGGGTGGATCAGAGCAGGAGATTTTCCATGTCAAAAAGCGAATAAATACATACATTAATGTCAACCACGTCTTTATAGGAGATGCTACAGTAGGTTACAGCTAGAGCCGATTGTTCGAATTTAACAGCGATTAGAGGAACAGGAGTCTTCAATTGTAGCGTTGCTGCTGTACAAGATCTAAATTGGAAAAGATTCTTCAGGATGGAAGGCTGCCAGAACTTTGATGAACGAGGTGAAAAGTTTCTTGGCACGTTGTCTTTTTGAACTCATTGTAAAGGCAGTGTAATATTTAAATCCACAGGCCACGGAAAGCATTCTGATGCATGTAGCCCCTCTTGAATTTGTTAAATCTCATCATCACATGAAATTCGTACATAATGAATGCACAATGTCTGTACCATGGCTTGCAATAGATTTTTCTACAAAAGCTTTTATACTGGCAGCGGAGGAAATGATTTGTGTTATATGGCTGCTCATTTCATTATAGATCCATAGTGATGGTAATAGACATTGAGGGTGTACTGTAAGATCTCTGGCCTCTACCTCAAATGAATTCATATAAAGGATAAATTAGAATAAATAAATTTATATTATGGTATCCAATACTTTCATACACACTTTATTCAATACCCAATGTTAAATTACTTCTGTTATGATAAAGCAATGATATCCTTGTTTGTTAGGGAAATCAGAAGACCAAGTATTTGGATTAAAACATATAAAATAATACATAACTCAGTCGAACCTAACATAAACACTAAGTGCAAATAGCAATGGATTCTATTTACACTACTTATTGCAAGTGACAATTATGCACCACGGTATTTAAGTACATTATAAAACAGAATGCAACACAGAATGCAACTGCGTATAAATTTTTATTTTAATTCAAATTATTAAATAGATGCCATGGCTGACACACGTCAAAGTGGTAATTAAAAGGCAATTGGAGAAAATACTATTTCATCCTTTTTACTCAAAATTAAGTTTAATTCAATGTTACCTGTTGCTTTGTAATTATTTGTGAAATGTCTTGGTGTAAATAGTTTTCTCACTAAACTATCAACTCGAAATTAGGCAAAAAAATTATATATACAATTCAAAAACGTAAATCTTAAATTTAGTGGAGTCATAATAAAATCATAACAGCAGTGTCTGTGATATTCTGGTCTGTAGATACGGCTCCTTGGGTGGTTAAGTTTCATCAGAAAGTTATTTTATTCTGCTTGGTTTGTGAAGTCTTGTACAATAAAAATAGCAAATAATTTTAGGACTCAATCCTTATATTCTATGTGTGTTTGCAGATCTTCTCAAAGGACATCTGACTGGATACTTGAGTAACCGGGAACACCAATCGGATCTCTGCAGCTTAGTGGGTAAGACATTTACATCTACACAGATACATGATTTAGACCTCTAGTTATGGCCTAATGATAGTAAGCAAGTTTGATAAATGATGACCAAAGGAATAATACAATAAATAGGGTGCAGAAGAGATAGTTTCCATCTCATTTGCTGAAGATGCTGCAAATGAGGAATGCTACTGGAGGAAAATTAAATATATTTAAATATATTTAGGCTGTTCTTGTTTCTTTGCTAACAAATACACATAAAAACACTGGATTAAGCTGAATATGCTTCTGTAAACAGAAAAGGAATGCTATCAAAAGCAAACACAGTCAGTAGTGTTGAGCAACTGAGGGCCAAGGCAAAGGGGTCAAATGTACAGTAATTTCTCACAGTTTTGCTGTGATGATAGAGCTTACATCGAGGTCAGGTCTAAACGTATGTAGCTTCAATTCCATTGTATCGTACTGTTATGTACCACTGGGTGATGTGGTCTTTAACACTAAGCTTTGATTTCAGAACAGAATGTTCTGGCACTGAAAGCGTTTGCTATATCATTCAGTCAGGTACTTGATGTTCAAACAGCGTTGGACTGTCCTTTATAGACAAATTATACATCTCCAGTGATTGTTTGCTATTGTGAAAAGCTGTCGAGGGGTTTGTCTATTCTGCTTTAGGAAACAAGCAAAGAACTGTACAAAAACTGTTAGGGATGCTGCAGGTTGTAGTTGTAGTTGTCAGTCCTGTATTCCACACACATTTTGGTTATTTACGGGAGTCACAAACACATTCATTCTTAAAGTAAAGGTTCCAGAATCGTGTTTTTTCAGTGATGGTTCTCCCCAAAGAACCTTTCAGTGGACAGGTCCATTTCAAGAACCTTTAAAAATCTAAAGAACCTTTGTCCTTTTTAGGCATTTGAAAGGTTCCAAGAAACCTTTCAAATGTTTCTTGGTGCTCAAGAAACATTTCTTATTATTATTGATGCTGAAAACAGTTGTGTAGCTTAATATTCTTTGCAGAAACCATAAAAACTGTTAGAATTATTTAAGTTTGAAAGAGTGATGTTAATGTGAACATTATGAACATATTTTCTGTCACTTTTGAATTTAATGCATCCTTGCTGGCTTAAAGTAATGTTGTCTTTAAAAATAATTACAACTTTTGAATGATACATTTGCAATAAAATATTTTAGCAACATAATACCATATTCTATATATATATATATATATATATATATATATATATATATATATATATATATATATATATATCCACAAAACATTTCCATGTTTAATCATCATTAAAATCCCTCATATATGAATGCTGACACCTACACCATAAGCTATATGTCTCTCATACTAAACTATTGAGTGTTAAGGGCAGGAAAAAAAAAAAAATTCCTTGACATTGATCAAAGAGCGAGATGACCAATCACAACGGGCCTGGCAGGCTTTTGTAATTGTTGCGTCACTCAGTCTCAGATGACCTTGCTGGCTTGCTCTTTCCTGGTCCCAGCTGAATAAAGTTAGATTGAGATTCATGGGCTTTCTCCTGCACTCCCGTCCTCTGACTAATGCATATCTTTATCCATTCCTCTTTCCTCCTCCCCTCCAACCAGCTTGTTTCTCCTTCACCAAAAAAAAGTTTATTTTATTTTCCTTTTTTGTAACAGAACAGCAGATTCATTTTGAGGCTGGGGAAGAAAAATGGACAGAGAAAGAGATAGAGCAAGAAAGCTCATTTCTTCTCATTGTTCTTTCTCCCTTGTGTATAGACACGCACACAGAGATGCATGCTTATGCAAGTAACATGCAGTGGCTCCAAACATCTGAGACCTATAGAGCAAATGTTTTTTGCATGGTTTTAATTTGACACAAAATGCAACAGATTTTTAATGTTTTGCTGACTGCTAAAAAGTCTATATATCGCATTAGGTTTATCAAATTCAATTTTAAACATCAACTATGAACAAGAAAATAAGGTAAAAATAAACCAGATGCTTGATGCTTTAACTTGTTGGCCTTACCTTTATTAATTTTTTATTTTTATACGGTAATGCCATGGTACTATGTTTCTACATGCATACATGTTTTATATACTTATCGCCCCAAGTAGTTCAGAGAATAGCCTTGACCTATTATTTTTTTCTGTCTGCAATTTTTGCATTGAATAGACAAAAATAATTAAAAAAAATCCATTCTCATAAATGAAAACTGTGCACATTTTTCTTTTTAAAAAAGTTTTCTATTAAAATGCCATTCTTTATAACTTTAATAATAATAAAAAAGCATCACTATTTCCACAAAATATTAAGCAGTAGATAATCATGAGAAATGTTTCTTAAACACCAAATCAGCAGCATATTACAATTATTTCTGAAGCATCATGTGACTGGTGTAAGCATGCTGAAAACTCAGCATAATTCAGTTACTTTAAATTGTAATAAAATTTCACAATATTACTGTTTTTACTTTTAACTATTAAATAAGTGTTGCCTTTTAAAAATCATTTAAAAAGTCTGACCCACCCAAAACATTTAAACTGATTTCAGACGGGCTTCCAAGGCACTAAATGCAAGGTCTGATAATCTACAACACATTCGAGTGAAGTTCAGAAATAACCAAGCAAAGATACACCAACTAAAGTACAATTCTGATTTTTATTTATTTTTTTATGAGTCATACATGAGTCAAAAAAAAAAAAACACACACACACACACACACACACACACACACACACACACAATAAAAAACCACTGACAGCAAAGAAAATATCAATTCCGCCTTCAAAAAGTGATTGATGAAGGCATCTAGACAGGATGTTATGCAAACACTGAATTCAGACGGGTCTTAATGCCTTCCTATCACCGCACACATTCGGTGACGACGACATGCTTCAAGTAAGATTGGGATGGAGAAACCATAGCGAAAAACCATCATTTAAAGCAACCGAACAGATATGAATCAGGTTTTTAGAGACCCTTACCATTTCTATTAGGGTTGACGTGTGTTTGTGTTGTGCTGAAAGAGAGAGGACAAACAGATGCAATGAAACACAATTGTGCGTCTGTCAGTCTTAAGGTTAAGCCATGGCTCTGTGTTCCCTCACCTCCGTATGCAGCTAATAGGATTTAGAGGTTTGGGATTCATTCGCCTACAAAGCTTTGACTCCCCCAAGACAACATAATCCCTCCTTAGCACAGCTAATAGAAACCTAGCAAGCATTTACTCACCTCCGTCGAGACGTGTACAGTTTGTCTGTCCATTTTTTTCACTCAAAAGTAAACACAATCCATCAGAAGGTGCCGTAGATCACCGTGGGACACGATAGGTCGGTTACGATGGCTGTGTGTTATTCAAAAGGAAGATGGCTGACCGTATCAGTCAAGCTCCATAATGAGAGGGATCAGCTGCTGATAGATGTATAAGCCTAAGGCTTAAGGTTTGCTTTAGCTCTATCCCAACTTGAATTTATGCTGATCCTAAGGGAAAAACACACCCAATACATCTAATGAATTTATTTAAGCAAAGGGCTTCATTTGTCTGAGAACCAGATCCAGAACCTCTGGACTGGGATCTGGAATCTATGTTATTGAATGATTTGCACCACATTTCTGTTTGTAAGACATTACCGTGCTACTATAGTATATGATACTACCATTTTGCTAGTGTTTCATGAAAAATCAAGCATAAATATAATAATATTGTCTGTCAGCCAAATTTGATGTTTTACATTTACATTGAGCGCATTTAATTTTCAAAATTGAGTTTGAAATCACATAGTTTTGCCGTTTTTGACGTCAAAATGTGAATAGGCACGGACACATCGAATGAGCCACAAAACATAAAAAATAGCGGTTAAGAGCAAAATCATGTCAAGATATTAAGAATAATTGGTGTAAGCTCTTGCATGAAACATACTCACTGCTATACATTTCCTTAGATCACAGAATTGAAAGCGTGTTGTTTTTGTGGTAATGCATATATTTAAATGAATTGTATATCATAATTTACATATGTATATATTTCAGATCTCATGCTCACTACGTCTGAATTGATTTAGTAAAAAATGCAATAAAAATTACTACTGACCCCAACCTTTTGAATGATTGCGTTTATATCCAGCTGAATAATATGCAATTACTTAGAGCCCAGACGGAGCTTATTCAACCGGATCTGGCTATATTTTTACTTTCTTGCATTTTTCAGCATTCTTCTCCACTCTCAAAGTTTAACCTTAGCACTTGACCTTTAGTTGCATAGTATACGTACTTTCTTTGAGTGAATTGCAGCACCAGAGATATTGAGGAGTTGCTTTGGAGCTGGGCTGCGCGAGACAGATCTGAGGTGTGAGACCTGGAAGCAGGGTCAAAAACCAGACCTTCTGTATAGGAAGAGGAACAAGTATCAAACCAAGCTCATTCCCTGCTTTCCTAACAGGTGGCAGACGGTGTCCTCAGATCACGCTGTGCTCAATGAAAGCTTTGAGCATTGCACAGCGGACTGCAATGCTCCCGATCTATTCAGCTTGTGTTTTTCTGTTGAATTTGCTGTAATTATGTCCTCACGCTGTCGGCAGTGAGGTATGGTTTGGATATAGAAGCATAAGGACGGGCTATATCGCATTGAGATGAACACGAAGGTTAACCCACGAGGTCTGTGCCCTGAGCACTATAACAATAAAAGTGCAAAAAGAAATAATAGCGTTGTTATGGACTGCATTGTGGTTTCCCAAGCAGGCCATAATAATAAGAGAAGATAAAGAAAACCAATAACAACAAAACTCAAATCCACCACCACATCACGACAGCTGCAGAGGACTCAAATCTCACTCAACAAGAAAAAAATATAAATAAAAGAATGATATTATAGACTTTACCACAGGGAAGGGGAAATAAAGAAACTAACAGATACAAGATCAAGAGCAGATCTTTACATTCCTTCACAGAACTACCAGATCATTCAAAGTAACAGCATTAAAATAGTGTTCTGCTGAATTCATTTATATATTTAAACCCAAAATGCAATGTTCAGCTGACACTATTCATGATATTATTAAAATTGATAATAATTTGGAGTTAGTACGATTTTTTAATGGTGTTAATCAAGGCTTTGTTAAAGCAATATTATGAAATATTATACGTTTAAAATAACTATTATAATTTAAAAAGCAACAGGGTCGCTCTAGACTTCAGTGTCACATGGTCATTAAAAAATAACTAATATGCTGATTTCTTCTTATTATCAATGATAAAATAGCTCTGTTAAAAACAGAGAATTAAAAAAACGAACAGCATTTATTTATTAATGTTTGTTATTTTTTTTCATTCCAGACAGACTGGATGATGATGAGATCAGATCTGTGTGCAAACAGAAATCTCATTGGGTTACTGCAATTAATTTTAGAATGAACGTTTGTAAATGTAAAATATTTCCTACTGACACACTAAAGCAACATTTTTAATAATGGGCTTAAACCGTTTTTTGTTGATGAAAATACAATATAATTTTTGCATTTTTGTTCCACTGGAAAAATTAATGGGGTCTGAAGAACACACGGGACAGAATGACAGAATCTTCATCTTTTGGATGAACTATTCCTTTAAATGTCACCATCAGCTGCCTCTGCGTTTTTCTTTATTAAAACACATCCTCTTAAAACTTCTAAGCTTAAAAAAAAGTCCAACACAGCAGAGAACTGAAATGAAGGGCATTAAAGAGACAGAGCGCATGTGTTTGTGCATGTGATTTTACAAAACCCTCATCTTTTCTCCGCACATCCTTTCATCTTGTCAGTTAGCCTCTCATCTTTTATACACATTCTCATCTGGCTGGTGATGTTGAACAGCTAAATGGAGAATGTCATGATGACCAGGTGTCAAGAAGAGCGCTGCAGACCCCAGAGAAAGAGGAAGAAGGGAGGGCTGGCCGCCATCTGTGTCTTGAGCTGCTTGTTTTATTCCTCCTCTACGCTTATGTGAGAAATCCTTTAGTTTGCAGGTTTTGTTCATGTGTATAAAGAGAGACGCTGTCAGCTCTTATTCTTTAGATGTGTGTCTTTGAGTAGAAATGGGAAAGAGGAAGCAAATCTTTGAAAGGAAGCTGATCTCGTACCTTTCCTTTTAGACCACGTTCCTCGCTCCTAACAGCAGTGTTTCTCAGTTTCACGGATATTGGATTCATTAGGATTCAACTGAAAATAAAGATTTTTTTTTTTTATTAGGGCTCTTAAATAACACGCATATCCCTCAATTTACTAAAAAGTGTGAATGCTGTGAAGATTTCACGCTGAGTTTGTCTGAATAAAATGCGAGTGGTTCTTGCTTGAGCATAACCTGCTGCCAAGCCAAGCGATTATTATCATGTGATTAGGGTGCTTTCATGGCTGTTGTGGAAATTAAATTAGATTTAATTTAAGTCAGGTTTTAGAATATTTAAGCTAAACTATTTTGATCTGTTCGAATTGGGAGTTTACCACTGTTTTAATATATTCACACGAGTCATTTCGTCTACCTAACGTTATAATGAAAAATTATAGTGTTTATTAATATTTTTGTGCATATATAATTTGTTTATATTTAGATTTAATTAGGGATTTATACAGTATTTTTTTTAAAAGGAGCAGTAAGATTTAAGAAGAAAAAATATATTAGTACACTTGTTCATCAATCACACGTTAATAAAAAAAATATGGCGTTCAACAGTGATAAGACAAAAAATTTCTTAAGCAGCAAATTGAGATTTTAGAATGATCATGTGACACTGAAGACCTGAGCAATAATGCAAAGAAATCAGCTTCTCATTACAGAAATAAACTATATTCAAAAATAAATGTAATCAGAAAACATTTAAATTGCAATAATATTTCTCAGTATTACTGTATTTCTAATCCAATAAATGCAGCATTGGTGACTATATAAAAATGTGTTTTTATATTGTTTTATCAGTAATCATTCCCCATATATCCTGAAGACAGGAATTTTATTTTTCGGTAACAAATTTCACATTCCTATTAAACTCAACATTTGAGGTTGCTGCTTATGCAAAAGTCACCGGAGTAGCAACTACCCAGAGAAGACACGTCTGTCTAAGCAGAGACGTGCAAACTAATGCAAACAAGACAAAAAGAATGTTTTGAGTGCTTTGCAACATTAACTCATTTTAGCAGTGATTTTAGACACAATGAGCATTCATCGCGTCTACAGTAAATACTGTACACTCCTTGTGTGTCTGTATATTAAATACTGTAGTTATTTTGATGTTTTCAGCAACCAGTTGTCAATATGAAGAAAATCCGTTTGGGTCTGACAATGCAGACAGCAAGAATACAGACAGCATTAACAGAGAGCAAACGCAGTCATCTTATAACAACCGTTGAGATTTACACAAAAACTAAATTACAGCAAGCATTCATATCCTTCAGTAAATATATTCACACTGCCAAAATACTGAGGAGTAAGCCACACGACTCAGTTTGACTCTGTACCTCTGCTGCAGTTTCCTCGTGATTATCTTCTTCAAACACTAATACATCATGATGACTGTATTCTGGGACCATATCCTTAAACAAATCAAATGCAAACTTGTAATCCATGCATGCGGTGTAAAGCCTCCATGACAAAACACACACACACACACACTTTCTTACTCATTATAGGTAATGTATTCTGCTTTAATTAGAGAGCTGCCATCACTGTGAGGTCCAGCTGAGAAAAAGTCAGTGGGGAATCTAAACAGCATCAGCATGCAATAACAACATGCAAGAAAACTTTACTTCAGGTATTACACAGCATCTTAAAAACACTCAGCATTATAAAACACATAGTTCTGGCTCTCAACTCTGATTAAATGTGCTGAGAGAAATAGGGGAATCATTTGGGTGTATTATTGTTCGCCATGTTTATTATAGTGACGTACAAAGTGCAACATATTTTTTTTTTTCAGTCCTCCCTTTTAAAGCTTCAATACACTTCTAATGTACAAAAAAAAAGTGATTCTGTGGAATACATGATTGATGGCTTTAAATATTGCGTACTGTTGCTGTTATATGGAATAAAGCCATATCTAGAAAACATCATAGAAAGTAGAAGCTTTTTGATGGTGAAATATTGTTTTTGATCACTGCAATAAATATAAATATTATATGAAAATATTATTCTTTGTCAACAAATATGTTTAGGCTTTTAAGTACTAAAAATACTAAAAAATTCAAATTTAAAAAAGCTAGTTTACAATATTAAAGTCACCCTATTATTGATTAAACTATTAACTCCCTTTCATGCATCGGTAACACAGCTCTAAGTGAATAAAAAAATCATGTAACATTTTTTTTACATTTTAAACCTTTAAGTGCGCTGTGTATAAAGTAGTTGTCTCTCAAAAAAGAGAGAAAAAATCGTCATGAAATATTAGCACATTTCACACCGGTTGGTCTTTTCACGTTGGTCTGAATTCATTCTTTGCCAATAGCAAACTATTTGCTAAGATAACCTGACCTCATCAGCAACGCTGAAATATAAGCATTATGTTAGTCAGATGTTATTATAAACACTGCGTGTTTCTTTCAGAATTATCACTAACTGGTAGAAAGACAAAAAAGGGTTACACAGAAGTATTTACCTAAAAATTCATATATAGGTGGGAATACACATTATCAGTACCCAGCGAAAATAAATCTCTAGAAGAACTGTTGTGCGTCTCAGATCAACACACAGCAGCTTCTCATTAATAAATCCATTAATTCAGCGAATCAATGATTTAGTGAGCCATCCTGCTTTGTTTCTGAAGGAACCAATCGAATCAATCTGAATGAACTGATGAATGACTGAATAACTCCCTTATCAACATAGTGGCGCTGTTCGTTTTTTTATTTATACTATTGTTTCTTTTTTCTTCATTTTTTTATTGTTTCATATTTCACAATATTTGTATGTTAAATTAAAATATTTATTTCTAAAGCTACTTGTAATGTCGATTAAGTGTTTTTTTTTTCTTAATTCACAATAATTATTATCTTTAAAATAAAATAAGATAAAAACTTACATGTATGTTAATCTTGTTCTTTTAGATTAATTAATTGGCACATTATTTGATTGATTAAAAACATGTACAGGTCTATTTAAAACATAAAAAGTAACGCAAAAGTAGTGTAACGCATTACAGTTTAGTAATATTGTAATGTAACTAATTTATTTAAAAGACAGTAACTATAGCAATATATAATATATGACAATTCGAAAGTAACTTGTCAAACTCTGATTATAATAACATATAACATGCTAATCAGTTTCAGACTTCGCCAAAAATGACTCAGACTCCCCTGCCTTGCAACTTTAGTTACCAGTTTGTAGCGTGGTGTTTTTTAAAATGTAATAATGCATATTAGTTTTTGCCTGTGTTCGTGATCTGTGCTCCACAAAGCAATGGAACAGATTTCTGGAGTGTGAAGGAACGTCATTAAGCATCAGAATTTCCCAGGGCCAATTTCATATGCTTAAGCACCCTCGCTCTCACACAGATACACAAACAACATTTACAATGAAGCGATGCTTTAATCCAGTGCGCTTCACATCACTAATCTGCAGGGCAGTACATGTTACATATAAATGAATCAGACAGCATTTACACAATATTTGGCTTCACATGAAGTGAAAGAATCTGCCCCGCGTTGTAAATCATCTGTGTTAATTAATGCAACTTTGTAAATAAATGACACATTGCACGTCGCACGAACCGAAAACAAGAGAACCGCAAAAGACAACAGCACGCGTTTATCACCTAAATATAACAGCTTAGCGAGTAACCGATGACAGAAGCTTCAGTTTCGAGTGAGCTCTCTTTAATGTTATGTGACTAGGCTTAGCTCTCTGTGCAGAGGGAATCCTTGGTGGTCTCATCAGGGAAGATCTTTGGTCTTGCACAATCTGCACTTTGTATGCCATGGCTTCTGTTTTTTTTTTTTTCTTCTTCTTCTTCTCCCTCTTGTTCCAGGATAAACTCTATATCAATGGCTGCCAAGTTCAAAAATAGCTCCACGCTGTGGAAAGACGTGCAAATTTATGCAGCTTTGTCAAAGCTGGCAGCAAATAGACCTGACACTTTTACTCAGAGCCAATGCGCAGTCTAATCTTCTTGTATGAGCGCATAACAGAAAAAAAACTGAAAAACACACACACCCAAATAATGACGGAATTTCTCTCAAGTAATTACATACTTAAAATGCATTTCCAAAAGCAGCATCTTTAGAGCGCGTCTTAAAGTCAACACTTCCAGTGCATTAAGCAATGGAAGGAAGCATCGAGTCTCTCGAGCATTTCAAGGTTTATAACAATTTCAGCTTTGACCCTGTCTGCTGCTGGTTTTAGAAAGAACAGCAAATGAATATCAGACCACAAGCCACATGGTGCATCGTTACATGAGAGGTGCTGCCGAAAAATCAGAAGATGGAATACAGACTGAGCTTGTGCTTTGGTAGAGCAGTGTTGTGAACTGAAGACCGTCTAATTGAATAATCATTATAAAAGTGTGTGTGTGTGCGTGCAACTGGTATTTATCACATTATGGGGATCAAATGTCCTCACAAGGATAGGAATAGCAGTATATTTTGACCTTGTGGGGATATTTGTAGGACCCCATGAGGAAACAAGCTTACAAAACATGCCAGTAGTTTTCTGCAAGAGGTAGGTTTAGGTGTAGGACATTAACTCATACACTCATACAGTATAAAAACCATTACGCCTATGGAGAATTGCCATAAAACATGGAAACACGACGTGTGTGTGTATTATATATTATTTTTTGAATGCAATGAGATGTAGCCCACTGCTTAAAAAGGCTACCCTAAGAACATTATTTTTTATGAAATGCATAAAAGTACTTTGACTAGAAAATCAATAGCAATTTTGTCTCGCACATAACCAAACAGAAAATAAAATTATTTTATGACATCAGGTCACGGCTACATCTGTTTACGTATTTTAAATATACCCCAATTTCTTTTAATTTGGGCAAGGGAGAGGTTTTCAATGTTGTTTATTTCCATAACATTTCTATGCAAATGCAGAAATGTATTATCTAAATGTTAAGTGTTAATAAGACTTTATGGTAAGGTTTTAGCGTGTATCAGATGTAAATAGATAGCTAATGAAATATTACTGCAATTAAAATAACTACATGTTTCAAAAAGGTATTTATTCTTGTGATTTTCAGCATCATGTCTCCAGTCTTCAGTGTCATGTGATCCCAGAAATCGTTCTAATATGCTGATTTGATAATCAAGAAACGTTTTCATTATGATTAATATTGAAAACAGCTGTGCTGCTTAATATTTCACTGAAACTGTGACACTGGAGTTTTCTATAAATAGAAAATGTTCAAAAAGACAATTTTTTTTTTTTTTTTTTTTTTTATCAATATTTTGTAACGTTGTTAATGACAGTTTTGATTTAACGTAATCCATCCTCGCTGAATAAAGGCATTCATTTAAATATAAACGCATAAATACTTAGACCAAGCTTGTGAACAGTAAAGTATGTCAGGAAACAGACTAAATTACCAGAAACTTCGACATTATGCTTTAAATTCAACAAATAAAACTGGATTTCAAAATGACTTTTTCTCACATGTCTTATGTGGGTTTTTTAACTATTGTGTATAATTCCCACCTTCTCACTACCGAGCAACCTTGTAAAATCAGCCTTCCATGGCGCTTTTCACATGGAGGTCAAAGATCGCTCATACTGTGAGGTGTGAATGCACCTGAAGCCTGCCACATCAGTCATAAACCTCTTCTTCCTCCCCACAGTTCATTCTACATACTCATCTACAGAGCCTGATCACGCACCACTGCTTCAGGTTTGTCTCCTGTCTGTGGCATCGACTAGGTAGGAAGTTCCACGCCATCTGTAGTTTCAGTCTAATCATAACTGTGTAAATCAGATAGCCCTATGGGCAGCAGCGCCTGTCACCAGAACCAGGGTAACCATGGAGACAGCCCCCACAGAAAAGTAGGGCCCTATGCTATGTCTTGTTTTCAAAAGCATTTCCTGAGTCACCGAAACATTTGGATTTCTCGTGTTTTCTTAATCAGATGAGGACAGAGATGGATTGGCACACAAAAAGGCTTCCCTCTGGGTGTTTTGAGAACTCAGCAGATGTGAACTGTACGCGTGTTTGCTGTGCTACCTGAACCCTGTCCAATTATGTGTCACTGAACACCCACTCACTAAACAATGGCCATTACACAATTATTTCAGCTTTACAAACACACTCCAGTGCACATCTACACACCAACAAATTAGCAACTGCCCATTTATGCCGCACTCTGCAGTGTTTATCTGAACATTTGGAGGCCTTCGGAGGAAGTTGTTTTATGTCTTTTCCTGAGCGCTTTGTATTAGTGCTATTAGCGCTATATATATATATATATATATATATATATATATATATATATATATATATATATATATATATATATATATATAAATATAAAAAAAAAGAATAAGCAATGCATATATCTCATAAGATATGTGTTTATCAATTATTCTGTATTTAATTCAGCAATTTATTAGTGTTTATTCACTTCATATCACTTTGATTCATCTTAACAGTTTACAGTCTGTTTACTTTTAGAATCTAATAGTCTAATGTCTCCAATATCACAAATTGCATCGAGAAACCTGAGATTCTGGGATTTCCACTTAGAAAACAAGAAGCTAGAGAGAGAGAAGGAAAATATATGGGGATTGCAGCTTCTTGTGTGTTTGCCCAGAGCGAGTGGCTTAATCTAATGTCACAGAGTCACACAGTTGTTTATTGATCATAAAAAGGGAG
This sequence comes from Puntigrus tetrazona, assembly GCF_018831695.1. Taxonomy (NCBI): domain Eukaryota; kingdom Metazoa; phylum Chordata; class Actinopteri; order Cypriniformes; family Cyprinidae; genus Puntigrus; species Puntigrus tetrazona. The sequence goes on from NC_056699.1 coordinate 6,613,594, forward strand.
TGTGTTATTTTAAGCCACAAGCAACTACATTCAAGTTCACATACACACACACACACACACACACACACACACACACACACACACACACATCAATCCCTTCCTCTCTGACACTTGAACACAGACACACAATACTGAATGTTAGTCTGACTGTTTGAACGCCTCTTGCTGTGCAGTAGTTTATCGAAGTCAGTTCATGGAAGCGAACACAATAAGCCATTTCCTTTGAAGTTTATGAATGGTTTGACATGCAGGTTAAGTGTTTTGGGGCGAATGACTCAGCCAAAGGCTTGTTCTCATGACGACTGCACTGTTAAAACAGTCTATTGTGATACTAAAATGGTTTATCCGTAAATTATTCAGAACAAATAATTCATATAGAATAAAAATAAAAGCATAAAAAAACGACATCTTTGTTACAGAGGGTAATAGTTCCATTGATTTCTTATTTCTGTTCATTCTGAACTGTACAGAAACAAATGTGTCCCTGTCCCATGTGAGTTCACACATGCATATATTATTAATATACCTAGCAATGTAAAACACAGCATGTGAGAAAGATGACAGCATATAAACAATAAATAAATATGTGAATATTTAAAATGCTGGTAGTGATAGAAAGGATACATATGGGAACAGTGGTTTGTTTGCAGTTGTAGTGTGTAAGTCTTTGCACACTGTGAAGTAAGAGCATATGCAGTTTGAATGCTATGAAAGATTAAAATTACAGAACTATCTTTTCATCCCGTCTCTGCTCCTGCCAGCCCTTTATACAGTCTACAATGCTCTTTGTGAAACAAGCACTTTGTAAACCGTCAGAAGTCAACCAGACAGCATTAACCATTTCCCATTAACATGAAATGGGCCTGCAAAGACACGCATGCGTGCACACACACACAGGCCATGGAGAACATCAGGACTGCCAGTCAATTTTAAGCCCAGTCAGATACATATACAATGTAATTATAGCAGGATTTAAATAAAGAAAAATGTTCGCCATCATCAGACTGGTCCATTTAAGCAGAATGGAGTACACCGGCAATACAATGTACATTCTGTAGACCAGCACTAGCCACAGCTTATCTATCACATAATCACGGCAGTTTTACAAGATTGTTCCATTCACCCCTTTCTTGAAAAGGAATAGTGTTCTAGTGGTAAATGTTTCATAGCTCTTTCCACAGTTACTGTACATGCAGGAGTTCTAACTCCTGTTAGGAACCAAAGCCAGAAATGTTTAACAAAAAGGTCAAGTCTATAAAAAAAAAAAAAAAAAACAAGCAATCGATTACAATGTTTCTTTATTCAAGTGATTTTTAAAATACGTATCGTTTATATATTCTTTAAATCTAACTTAAACCAGCTAAGATGAATCAAAGTCGAGTGAAAATGCAATTTATCATCATGAACTAGATAATAGCACCAGTGTTATCTAATTGATGATGATATATTGGTTTTCACTGTACTTTAATTATGTTGTAGGTTATGTTGGGTCAGCAATTTTTTATTCCCTTGCACACAAATGCAAACAAGCTCTGTGTGGATACATAAGAAATCATTCAGCACATTCTGAGTAATTAATGAAATGTTTGAGCACAAATGAAACCCAGTTTCCTTTTAAAAGAAGCACAGGCAATGTATCAAAAATATATCTGCATATCTAAAACAACTATTCACTTAATGTATGTTGTTCTTTCTTTAGCAGTTGTTTGATTTAGGTCACTACGTAATTAAAAAAGCAGTCTATTTTAAGGGTTTCCCTTCATTAGCCAAACGTTGAGGGTCTCATGAGCTAATAAGGTGGGTAGACGTAAAAGTAAACTCTTCTGTATAGAGTGTTTGTTTGCGTTATCAGGTTGAGCTAAGCTGTTAGACGTTAATTGGTCTTGGAGAGAGTGCGAGTGTGTCTGCGTGATTGATCTGTGCTAAGTTTAGCTCTCGGTGGTAGGTGAGCAACCATAATGATTATAAACACATGAAAAACATGGCGTCAGCTAAACAAAAATGGACTTTTTAAAAATAGCTCCAAAATGCCACTAGACAATATTCTGCACTCAGTATCACTGTTAATAGTCTGAAATTAAGGTACAATGGAACTAGTGGGTGTTCATTTGGACTTAATTGTACAGCGCACATTAAGTTTGGGTAAGTGGGTTATTTCATAATGTGCTGTGCAAAATATTCAAATTTATATAATTTTGTACTCTTGTTACTCTCACTGAGGGAGCATTGTTATGACTTGACCTAGTTTTTTTTCAAATATCAATAATCATGTTCTTTCTTTCTTATTTCTGCAGGACGCAATATGAAAATCTGGTCATGAGCGGGTATCTGATGAGAAATGATGTCCTCGGAAAACACAAGCACTTCCTGCCCTGTGGGAGGCTATGCGTGGGAATGCTCAGATCCACTATCTGAAAAGCTATTGCACACAAACAAGACTCTGGTCGTAAATGAAGATTCCTTTCCAGTGTGACAATACACCAAGCGCACACTGAACAGAGAAAAACAAAAATCGTGTTTCTCAAGCTGATGTTCCTAACAGAACTGTTACATCCAATTACAATCAAAGCCTTGTTGAACACCCAGTGGATAACTGCTAAAAAGATCATAACCTGTGTAAACGACAGAAACAAAAATCAGCTGGAGCTATGGCTGAAGCACAGATGTCCATTTCTTCTGGGTCCAGTGGAAATGGTGGAGGTATGGTGACCAGTGCCTTACTTTGCTGGGCTATGACTCTTGTGTTCCTCTCACTGACTAGGGTGCCTGTTGTTCAGGGTGACTGCTGGCTGATTGAAGGGGAAAAGGGATTTGTATGGTTGGCAATCTGCAGCCAGAACCAGCCACCATATGAAAATATCCCATTGCACATTAACAGCACAATTGTTGACCTGCGACTCAATGAGAACAAGATTCAAGCATCCACTTTTCTTCCTTAAGTCGCTTTGGCAATCTCACATACCTGAATCTGACTAAGAACGACATCTCGTATATTGAAGATGGGGCTTTCTCAGCCCAATTTAATCTTCAAGTGTTGCAGATTGGCTTTAACAAGCTGAGGAACTTGACCGAGGGAATGCTGAGAGGATTGGGACGCTTACAGTACCTCTATCTTCAGGCTAACCTGATCGAGACGGTCTCAGCCAATGCCTTCTGGGAATGCCCCGCGATAGAGAACATCGACCTCTCGATGAACAGGATTCAGCTTCTGGATGGTCCTACATTTCGTGGTCTGTCAAAGCTTACAACATGTGAGCTCTATGCTAACCCGTTCAGTTGCTCTTGTGAGCTGTTGGGATTCCTGCGCTGGCTTGTTGCATTCCCAAACCGGACAAGTGAGCGAATGGTTTGCGACACCCCTCCTGGCTTTTCAGGCTACAGTCTTTTGAGTCAGAACCCCAGGATGCCAAGATTTCGGAATGCCTTCCATGCACTCTCCTCTGTCTGCAGTGATGACAATGTGACACCAAATCTGCAAGGGTCTTCAGATGAGTGCACTCCCACAATGTTAAGCCCTTGTGGACTGGATGACTGCTCCTCAGGAACATTTCCAGAGGAGGCCATAAGCATCAGCCCCACCTTTGTGGATCCAGATGCACGTCCTCTAATGAAACTAAAAGACATTACCCACACAAGTGCGACAATCTCGATTCAGATTCCAAATCCGTTTAGAAAAATGTACATCCTTGTCCTGTACAATAACAGCTTCTTCACTGATATCCAAAACCTGAAAAGCCAGAGAGAAGACATTGAGTTACAGAACCTTAAAACTCACACGAACTACACATATTGTGTGGCATCCATTCGCAATTCACTGAGGTTCAACCACACCTGCCTGACCATCTCCACAGGACCAAATCCATTGCAAGAACATGTGGCAAATGATTCAACTGCCACTCATTACATTATGACCATAATCGGTTGTCTTTTTGGGATGCTGATTGTTCTGGGTGTAGTGTTCCATTGCTTGAGAAAGCGCAAAAAACAAGACGAGCCAAAGAGCAAGAAGCTGGAAAAGATGAAAAGAAACTTGATCGAGATGAAATACGGAACTGAACTGGAACAGGGCACTATATCACAGCTGTCCCAGAAACAAATTCTGTCTGCTGGTGAGACCATACAAAGGATGCCATACTTGCCAACTGCCAGTGACTCAGATCAGTATAAGATGCAAGAGATCTCTGGGACACCAAAAACCACAAAGGGGAATTACATGGAAGTGAGATCAGAGCAACCGGAGCGCAGCATTAGGGAATGCAGCATTCCTCCATCAGAAGCCAGCCAGGGATCTGTTGCAGAGATATCCACAATTGCAAAAGAAGTGGATAAAGTAAACCAAATCATCAACAACTGCATTGATGCACTCAAATCCGATTCAACATCATTCCAGGCTGCAAAATCTGGTGCTGTCTCCACAGCGGAGCCTCAGTTGGTCCTTATATCAGAGCATCCACCAGGCAAGTCTGGTTTTCTGTCTCCAGTGTACAAAGGAGGCTATCACCATCCTCTACAGAGGCACCACAGTATGGATGCCCCACAAAAGCGTGCAAGCACATCCTCGAGTGGCTCGTTGCGTAGTCCACGCTCTTTCCGTTCTGAAGGAGCTTACAGATCAGAATCCAAATACATTGAGAAGGCATCTCCACTTGATGAGTCAGGAATCATTACAGTCACTCCAGCCGCTGCGATCCTGAGGGCGGAGGCAGAGCGGATTCGACAATACAGTGAACACAGGCACTCCTACCCTGGTCCCCACCATATAGAGGAGTCGATAGAGGTTTCAGGAAGCCGGAAGTCATCCATTCTGGAGCGCTGGCCGCACCAGACCACGGAGCTATCCTATTCACAGCTCTCACCGCAGTACCACAACCTGAGCGGCTACTCCAGCCCTGAGTACAGCTGTAGGCCTTCTCTTAGCCTGTGGGAACGTTTTAAACTCCACCGCAAACGCCATCGGGATGAGGAAGAGTACATTGCAGCAGGCCACGCGTTAAGGAGGAAAGTACAGTTTGCCAAAGATGAGGACCTACATGACATTCTGGACTACTGGAAAGGAGTCTCTGCTCAGCAGAAATCATGATTGCCATTTTTGTAGCTCGTTCGATTAAAGAAGACCACACAAATCTCTGGACCAAACCAGCCAGTATCAGTGATTAAGTGAGCACTCACTTTTAGAGAAATAGCTTAGAAGTATTGCTAGCTCTTTTCAATCATTCTGTTTGAGAATGAAAACAAAATACGAGATACTGTAGATCTTGCAGTGAGTGTACGTGCCAAGTGGTAAGAATAGAAAACTTTTAACAGTATTAACCTCAACTCAACATTTGATTTTTATATATTGGAAATAACAATAAACTACTATTATATTATCACCATTCTCATCATCATCATGACCATCATTGATTAGTAGTATTACTGTTAAGATTGATTCTTCTTCTTATTACAATTAATCTTTGGTTATCGCATGGCCGTGTCCTGTGACAGTATTGACTGTTGTGTACTTGGAAAAACATACAACTCAAAATGTCTGCCGAACACTGTTTTCCCTAACCTTAGATTTTCATACAGACTGTGCAACTTTGAAAACGCTCTTTTTTCTTCTTTAGCGACAATGGACAATTGCTGAATTTGCTACAGAAGCACACCTCTACTGGATTTTAAAACAACAACTTTTCAGAAGAAAAGCTTCTCTTAATCGTTCTCCATTCTTTTTTGTAAAGTTTACATTTTTAAACATACAATGAATGTTTCAAGTCCTTAAGACTTACACCTGCAGTGTGATTACATACAGACACAGCTGTGCAGGTAGAACTGTTTTTTGGCTTTCTATTGTATTTCATTAACAGATCTTCAAGCAGTGCTACTGAGAAGACTGACCCCACAAACTCAACACAAGTCCTGCATACTGGAGAATGAATGTACTGCGTGTTAACACCATTTTTCTCCGACATCAGTTTTACAGTGTTTGGGCTTAGTTAAGCTTAAACCCACTTTGATTCTTGTTTGCAAGACCTTCAGAAATATTTCTGTCTCAGTCAAAGATATTGCTACTACATGCCTACTTTAAACCACTGTGAACCCCTAAGACCTTGCTAAATCAGTCCTGGGGTTTGTTTTTTACTGAGATTCAACAGAGCTATGTCGTTGATGGCTTTTAAGCCAGGTCTAAAGTGCTGATCTAGGCAGTCTTAATTTTTCTCACCGCCATTAATGCTCATAGACAATTTAGATTCCACTGATTAGAACAATGGAATTGGCCTCTAAATTTTGAGGAAACAAATTTTAAGACCTGTACTGTGAAACCACACATTACAACACCCTGCTTCATGGACTGAAATAACACAATAATTCAATTACTTCTGAATCAAAGTGCATGGCAAATGTCTGACAGAAAAGTTGTCAACCAAATATTAAGCCCTAAAGTGCACATAGTGATTTGAAACCGTCATATCAATCGTCTCAAAACATGGGTAGATTGTTTGTAATTTTGTAAGGTTGTGTGCCATTTATGAAGGAAATTTCATTTTCGCCAACTGATTTTATGAATGACAATGCCATTATACAACAGATTGTTGAACTGACTTATTGCATATTATACTGAAATTGCAGATTGTTTTTTCTGTGCAGCCTGGTCCTGAATATTCACTATCATCTTGTACCTAACAGAGATTGTTTCTGTTTTGTTATATAATTAAGTTTAAGACATTTAGGCGATCCTGGTCATTTCTGAGTGAAATGAAAGCCTACAAGAAAGGACTAGTGCATGATAATAGGGACAAAATATTTATTTAATCCAAATGTCTGTATAATTAATGAAATCGGGGTCTTCTTTAAACCTCCAGAACATTTCTAGCATATTTTCCTTAATTTATGAGTAAATAAATCTTAAATATTTGATTATTATACTCTTTGAAAAACATGTCCCTAAAGAGCAAATCCACACTTTTTAAAGTTCAACTTACATGCACTGTATCTCATTAACGGGTCTGTTGAGTTGATTGTCATCTCTTATACTGCAAACTGTAGCACTCCAGATTTTCCATGGACACTGAAAGTAAGCTGAAAGAAAATGACTTGGTGAATGTAGAGCAGCCCGAACACAGCCACGTATTGGCTGCTTGTAAGAGGGAAAGAATGGATCTAAGGGCTTTCATGTCTAGTGGAAATGTCAAAGAGCACAATAAAAATGGTTTTATTTCTTAAAGAATAAATACTTTTTTTTTTTCCCAAAGACATATTGTGCCTCAAGCCCTGTTCAGCTATGGAGCTTAAGGTAAGTCCCTGTTGTGTTTTTGTGAGAACAGCACAAACACATTAAGGTGGACTGAAATATACTGTTATTGCATGTCCTATAAGAAACCTCAGAGACTTTTAAGCATGCTAGAAGAAATGAGCTAATATCAATAGGATACATAACCAATAATAACAAACAATGGTGTTCAAAATCTGTACTGAAAATCTGAGATTCAAAATCAAACGGTCAGGTGTATTTTTCAAATGGCTTTTCACTCAATTACTATGCTGATCATATCAAAAATGTGAAATGAACGGAAAAAAAGATTTTGGTCTCAAACTTATGGGCGCCAATGTACATTGTTTTGATGTGCAGAAATCCTTAAAAAGAAGCAAAGCTACTCTTCAGACCTTATATTAACTTACCACGCATTATGTAAATTATTTATTTATTTGTATTTTTTGATGACAACAAAAAAAAAATTGCCACTGTCAAAAATGTGCAAATCTAGTTAGCGGGGATGTTTGACTGACAAGTAATGAGATGATGTTAAAATATTGATAATTTAAAGTTATTTTGTCTTTAATCAAAATAATAAAACAATAACACATTACTAATACATTGTACTGCTAAAAGTATTAGGTCACCTTCTTCTAATGAACAGGTTTGACTACTTTAGTAATATCCATGACTACAAACCTTAATGCTAAAGCATATAATGATATTCTAGGGAATTGTGGGCTTCTAATTTTTTTCAGTTTGGAAAGGACCCTTTTCTACTCTAACATGACAATGCCTCTGAAATTTATCATAACATGGGATTAATGCCATTTTGTGCGAACTACATTTGATTAAATGCGATAAACTAATATTTCAGTCCACTGAGACCCTGAATGTATTTTTTATGTGTGAGAAACCTTTTCCTTAGTTTTGCTTTGAAAGGAGACGTAACTGTAAAAGTGCCTGAAAGTAACACTTTAAAAGGATGTAAAACACATCTCACCAAAAAGCATGAATTATCTAAGAGAGGCACCCGTCTGCGCTTAATGTACATTTTTTTTTAGCAGCTCCTGACGGAGATGACGGGAAGGCATGCAGCATCACTATTCTATCAAACACTCTGGTGTCTGACCGACTGCACCTGTCACTCAGGAGAGGTCATGGCAACCCTGCACTGGCCTCCTCCATCACAGCACCTTTGATGGAGTGATAGAGCATTTTCAGCGCACCTATGACACCGTCATGTGTGAAAAACATAACATCTCTGCCGGTGCACCTGCAGTCCACTACTGTATTCCATCTGTTCTTTTCTTTGAAGCATGCATTATTAAAAACACAATTCTCCATTCCCTATGTTGTGAGTAAATATACTCTGAAACACCATTTCAGAGAGTAGCAATAGTCACTAATTCACTAAACGCTGGGATGCTGATTTTAATAACAAGGCAGTTTGTAGAAATGTCCGACTCCCTGGGCAGTGACTACTGAACTAGGGAGCAGATGGAGGCACACCCCATTAATTTGCGTTGCTGCTTTTTCACCCAAGAGAAAAATTAGACTCAAAAGATAGCAACAAAGTGCACTATGCAAATTATGATGTGCTATTATAACACACATGTATTTTGATTAACAGGGTAACTAGTGTTAAATGCTTCATACATGGTCAGCTGGTGATATCTGCAAATGTTCAATTCATTCCCTGCAACGTTTTAAATGGATATAATAGATATAAATGGATGTTGCAGTTAAAGATTTTGTAGTTTGTAAGAATTTTAATGTTTCAGTTTTTTTACCATGTTTTTATGGTAGTTAGCTGTTTTTGGGTTTTTTTGCTTAATCAAAATAACCCAACTGCAGTTGGATTGAGATTCATTTGTATGCATAACGAAAAGCAACAGAATTTTTAATAAATCTCAAAAATCATTGTTTTTGCAAATGAACCCTTTATTTATTATCAATGGTAATATTTTTTTTAAAACTGACTCTTTAAAAAGTTTAAAAATAACAACATATTTGAACATTTAAAAAATCTGTTTCATTTGATCAATTTAAAAATGTAAGCATTCATTTTATTTAAAAAAAAATATATATGTATTTTTTTCTGGTATCTGTAATGTGATAAAATAATCTGTTTGTTCCACGTACAGTGCCCTTAAAACTGAATCTTAATCTTATTTCACCAAAACCTTGTGAAGTTCATTGAAGTTCAGTTGATCTGAATGAACCCATTTATTTTGAATGGTTCTTATTTACTTTCCAAAACAAAGGCTACAGAACAGTGGCCTTAGACTCTCTATCATTTACTTTGTTGCATTTGTGCGTAAAGGCAGCAGCATAGAAAGTTTTTACTTTATTCTACCGATGTGAGAGTGTGTCTCATGTGAGAGTGCATTCTGATCATCATATCTGGCAAAGTAATATTATATATATATATATATTTTTTTTTTTTTTTTTGAGCAAAATTGCTTGGTATAAACTTGATCCTCTGTTATCTCATAATTACACACTGTATCCATTAAATCAAATCAGGCTGTTGAGGTCTAAAAGAGCAAATGCACATCCCTATATATTCGCACACAAAGCCTCCAGTCAGTACTGATAAAGATGTCTTTTTAACTATATGCTGTGAGAGACAGTGACCTTTTGCCACTCGTTACTGGCTTCAGTAGGAGTTCACATCATGGGGTTCAGTGAGATTCAATCCGGTAATCACCACCTAATTACACTCTTTGAATGTCTGTGCTCACCATTAGCCTGTACTTTCACTAAAACCACCAGAGCCCCAAGGAAAGATTTTGTTTGCTTAATCTGTGTGGGAAACGTAACCTCACGCTCTATTTATTGTTGCAGTTTTACAATGAATTGTATGGCATTTTATCATTTTAGTTTTAACAGTTTGGTGTCAGTAGGTTTTCATTTTGTTTAGTTACTGTAAGAGCATGCATGTCCTATCTTAAAATATTTGTATCAAATTTGAGAAGTGGTTCAAATAAATCAAACACATTGTTGCATATTATTTAAATATTCTTGATAGTCAAAAAGCTTGATAATGAAGATGCAATATACTGAGCTAGAGAGAGTTTAGAGTTGAGATTTAGTTTAGTTCACAAGACCGATGAACTGGAGTCTTATGGACTACTGTGATATTTTTGTTTCAGCTGTTTGGACTCTCATTCTGATGGCACACATTCACTGCAAAGGAACTACTAATTCATGTGATTTAATGCCACAATACTCCACATTCAAAACCCATCCACATCTTGGACGACCTGAGAAGGAGTAATTCTTCAGCAAATTCTCATTTTTGTGTGAACTATTAATTTAATACTGTGTGCATGAAATTATATTGTATAAGGAATGCATCAACTGATAAAATGTATACCTTCAATGAAGTAGCATCTGCTAAATGTATACATTTTGTAGGATTTCTAGGAATGGTTAGAACCATTGGGTCAATTACAGGACGTCATAAAATATGAATTTCTTAATTCAGAATTACATTTAATAATATATCGCCTGATCCGACATTTATTCATTTGGAATTTTCAATACCACAGCTGTAAGTGTCTCTAAGTTAATGAGGGTTTATCTAAAGGGTATCGGAGATGACTTCATGATGAAGTCTAGCAGACGGGCTCTTGTCAGCGAGGCAGGAGGGGCAATAACTGATTTACATTGATGTAAATACGTCCCGTCCTTCTCTCTCAGATGCACACACACACTTACACACAAACATGTGGCAGCTGAGTGACAGTCTGGCTAATTAGTTAGGATTTAATTTGCTAAAGGTTGATCAGTGTCATGATCTCATGCCAAACTATGGAATGCATGTGTGCAAGTAAAAAGCAAGTGAAGGACGCAAGCAGGAAAATGAAAGAATCAAAAATCAGTTTCAAGGGTAAGAGAAGGACTGATGCTTGGAGAGCTTGTTCAAACTGGTCAGTTTTTGACATCAGTTTCCCATATGCAACTATGGTCACAAGTACTGTCGATAGCAATAGAGTTTAATAGAACTTGCTCATAATTCGCTAACAATGCTTTTGGGAAACGCACCCCAGATCTGAAACGAGCACAAACCAGATAACATGTTTCAAATTACAGAGCTGGTTTCCACCACAAGATTAAAAAAAAAAAAAAATGGAAATTGCACGTTTTAAACTTTTTTCACAATTTGATCAACTGTTGTGCTGCCAAACTTTTCTTTGGAAGCTGATCTTTTCAGCAGTCTTGATGAATAAAAAGTAAAAAAAAAAAAAAAAAAATCAATACATTCAAAGTCAATACATTCTTGCTGAAAGTTTTAATAAAAAAAAAAAAAAAAAGAAATAATAAAATATACTGATTTTGAATGGTGGTGTATACTTTTAGAAAAGAAAAAAATATTGAGCAACACAACAGTTTCCAGCATATACATATACATACATATACATATACATGCTAATATGATTCAAACCATATTGCAAAGTTACAATTTCAGGAAATATGGAAATTTAAGCAATGTAAGCATGTTGAAGAATGCCTTTAAAAAGGTTTTTACCTCACATTATGTATTTTGCAGGCACTTGCATTCAAGGTTTTCAGTTCTTGCCTTCCTGGAAATAAAACCCGTGACCTCATCGCCAGCTGAATACTTTACTGTTTAAGCGACAAGAAAGACACGTCTTCTGAGAAAGCTGTATTATCATACTGCTCAGTAATTTTTTTTATACTGTAAATGGAACTACACTAGGCTCTATAGTAATGTACAAAAATACAAACTAAATGTATAATACAATTTTTTTTTAAAGGATTTTTTTTAAACATACAACTACAGTGAATACTAAGGCTTAGAAATACTAGATAACTTAAAGCCAAGTGTGACATTACAGTAAATGGGCCATGCACCCAGTATAATTGATGTGTGACCGATTCTGTACATAAATAGATGGTCTGATTACCTCATTATTATCCCTCTTTGGTGAGCTAGGCAGGAATGTAGGGACGGTCATGGCTCTAATGCTCCTCAAGGTCAGTATAACGCGGATGAAATATTGCAGGCCACATCAGAAGGCACATAGAGGAATAATCCACTGTAGCGATTTCTATTCAGTCAGAAACCTCAAACGGGTGCATTACTCAACAATGCAATCCTCACCAATTGGATCATATAAGGATCATGGATATTTACATAAAGTGAATGGTGGAAGGTTTAAATAAACACTTCATGCTTAATAAGCCACAATGGCTTGTAAACAGCACCGATATTGCTTGAGTCGTAATGTATTTGCTCAAAAGAGATGCTGTATTGCTTCTACATCAAATGCTGCACGACTGGAAACTCAGTGGTGAAGGGTTTATTAAAATCCAACTAATTAAAGAAGAATAGGCAATGATTATGTAACATTTTCAGTGTTATGTATATATATACACACACACACACACACACACACACTCAAATGCAATCAGGTCACATGAAATTATTCCTATCACCTGTGCATGTTATAACAATTCAAGTGGCGTTAACCTGTGGAAAATTCAGTTTGGAAAGACACACACTTATTGATTAAAGGTCTGACAGCTGAAAAGAAATATCAAAGCATAAACCAAGCTTGTAGAGCTCAGAGACATGATTGTGTCAAGCCGCAGATCTGGGGAAGAGTTCAGAAAAAAGCCTGCTGCATTGAAGGTTCACAGAAGTATGCAGCCTCCATTAACCGTAATGAAAGAAGTTCGGAACTACCAAGGCTACGTTTTTTCTAAAAATATTATAAGTTGATCACAGAACCGCTCTCACCAGTGGAGCTATGATCAACTTACAGGCTTATGATGCTTTTGGGAAATGCTGCCTTGGTTGTTCCAAACTTTTTTCAAAATGCTGATGGCCACTCTAGTTTTCAGGAGGAGGGACTGGGAGACTCGTTTAAGTAGAAAGAAAGCTCAACGGTGAAGAGAAGAATGGCAGATAATTGGCAAATGCAGATGTGCAATCGCATCTTGAGGCTGTAACAGTGCTTCAACCAAGTACTCTGTCATAGGGATCATGAACTAAATTATTTTGCACTGTTATCAGATGTCCACTTATACTTGTTATCAAGATCTAATCAATATGATTATATATAATCAGATCCAATAAAGTCAGCCCAGTGTCGTCTTAAGCCTTTCTGAAAATCCTGCGTCGCATTGTGCCTTGCAAATCGAGAGTAAAAATGAAGTGAACGAAGGACCAACTTCAACAACAAAACATGGAGGAAAAAAAAAATAAAAAATGAAGGGCTATGAATACCTTCACAAGCCACTGTGGCAATACCAGACAATGGTAAGAATCAAGAAACCAGAGACTGCTAAGAATCAAGCATTTCAGGTGTATCAGGCTATGTCTTTGACTCAGATGAGCCTTTAATAATACGCTAAAGCTTATTTGTTCAATAATAGAGAGCTTCTCTAGCACATATACAACCCAAGCACATCTTAAAGTGTCCCAGCTGTTTCCATGGTAGCTTATATGCAAATTCTTTTTTTACGTAATTATCCAAAAATGGAATATTCATAAAACTTTTATTGTAAAACCCCCAATGTCAATTATTACTAGACATTTTTGAAAATTATGATACATCAAAGTGGCTGCTGGTCTCTCAATGCATTTCAAAATCGGTAAGTGTCCCACAATCACTATGGCAACAGCAGCCCTGATCCGTCCCCAAAAGAGGACATACAGTACAGTGCTGCATGCTAAAGGACAGTCACCAATCATTCTTAATACCCTCTTTTGGTAACCCTCTTTTTCTTTCTAACACGCACACACACACACACACACCTTACAAAACACTGATGTCCTTACACACGCTCCCTTTAAACAGTATCACCCTGAAACAAACATACAATAATAAAACATTCCCCACAAATAAAGAAATATAGCAATAGAAGCAAGTGACCTACATGCATGCATACAGTCAAATAGTGGAGTAGTACTGTAATAAAATATGTTTTTGGAATTGCTTTTAGTATTCTCTGTGCGATATTGCAAAATGTTTTTTTTTGTTTTAATTTCTTTGTAAATTGCTTTTTGTGCCCACTTTAAGAGTTGGAGCTGCTAAAACCAGGCATCTGTATTGTGTTTTGATGTGTATTTTACATATTACATAAGTATTAAAATGCATATTTCATTATAAGAGCCCTGTGTACGCCCAGTGTGATTAACTACTGGCTGAAGGCACTGTTACTTCAGAAATGAAACATCAGAAATGAAAGTGCATGTCCCTGATTTGGAATTTATGTAAATGCAGAAACGGTTGATCTCTGGATATAGTATTCCTCCTAAATGTACTGCAACTGAAAAAGGCTATAGTCTTGACTATCAGTGTCTGCAGCACAAGCGTCATCCATTTACACTGTTTATATCAGGTCTTAATACAGACCCTTCAACACCATCTGAGCTCACTTCTTGGCCAATCAATCTGACGAACTTATTAAGAGCCAACACACAGTATGAGACTGACACTGTCAGGATTGAGTTCATTTATAGCTGAGACAGAGAGCTGAAGATGGCAACTCTACAGAACTTCATGTTCTGAAAAGCACAGTGACTGGACACAAGCAGACTGAGGTGACCGATATTAGGTGCATACAACATTTTGAAGCTTAGCTATTATAATGTTTGCAAACCTAGCTTATGCATTGGTTTAGGTTTGAGGATTTATGAATAAACAAGTTTTAAACCGTTATACATATAAAAGCAAGTACTGAGGAGTTTCTGTAGGTTTAATGAAGGTACGTTTAAGACGTTTTAAAGACATTTTTAGGACAAGTACAAAATGTGAGGAATAAATTAAAGGAATTAATATACTCTCTCACTTATACATCTCTAGGAACAGACAACTATTCATATTAGCAAGACTTCAAAGTTTGAAAATACTTATAACATTAATTAAAAATTAATAGACATCGGTTTTATGTAAATAGAAATAAAGAAAAAATGGCTTAAGGCCTGAATTGCTCTGCTCTCAAACACTAGTATACGGAAATAACTATTTGAAATAATTATAATTGTAACTTCAAATCACTGCAAAAAACTGTGTGTTAAATGTCTAAAGATTCTTAAATAAAGGTGATTTTAATCTGGAAGCTAAATTATATTAGTCTTTTTTTGTGAAACTGAACAAAATGAAGTATTTATGATTAAACTAGAAAAATATCTGCCAATGAAATCAGAAAAATACAAGGAACTGACAATTTTTGTTATTTTTTTCAGATAAACGACCTGATTTTTGTATATTTAGATAATTGTACTGGAAAGCAAAAATACTGACTGCATGCACCATTTCAATTTTAGACATTCTACCCTTTTACAACCTTAATTTGTGGAAGGATGGATTTTTACCCTTTGAAGATCCACAAAAAGACTGTATTGTGAACAGTCCAGCCATGTCTAACACAACTCTCTAGTCATCACATTCAAAACGCAGCACACCTCTCATACCTAATTGCTAAAATTAAGCATTTCATTCCTTTGTAAAAAAAAAAAAAAAAACTCAACTAATCGCTGCAGGAGTCTTTAATTTCATTATTTTAATCTGCATCAACTGCCTAAACTGATTCCTTTAAGCTTTCCACACTATTCCCAGCATAAAATCCTCACACAAAAGACAGTCTGTCCGTTAATAAATGACAGCAGACCTGAGGGGAAAAGAAAAATGAGCAGTGAGCGCAGAACAAAAGATTTAAAGAATGAGCTGGAATAATGGAGAGATTTGCAGTGTAATGGCTCATTTTCACAGTAGCATTTATTCACTCTCTGGATCCATTCATTTGTGTGGACAAACGCAATCCCACCGTTATCATAAAAACCCCATACTTAAGCTCGAGTTATGTAGCGACCACAAAAATGTCTTGAAGGTTCTTGAAGGTCAGTGCACTTTCACTTCTGCAAAACATTTAGAATTGCTGAATATCCAATTTAGCATTGAAGGTTTCATGGCTAAATGTGACCAGCCTGGTGGCCAATCTTCATTGATTTTACATTCAAGCAGTAAAAGCAGAATGTGAAGGTCTAATTATTATGAAGAGTAATAAAACTGTTTTGCTTAAAATATTGCAATGCACACAACATTATGGGTGCCATATCAGAGATCAAAAGAGGACAAATTGTAGATGCACGTCTCGCTGGTGCATCTGTGACCCAGACAGCAAGTCTTAGTGATGTATCAAGAGCCACGGTATTCAGGGTAATGTCTGCATACCACCAAGAAGGTGAAATGAACCACATCCACCAGGAGGAACTGTAGACGCAAGAGAAAGCTGTCTGAAAAGGATGTGCGGGTGCTAACCCAGATTGTATCCAAAAAACATAAAACCACAGCTGCCCAACTCACTGCAGAATTAAATGGGCTTCTCAACTCTCCTGTTTCCACCAAACTGTCCGTCGGAAGCTCCACAGGGTCAATATACACGGCCGGGCTGCTATAGCCAAACCTTTGGTCACTCGTGCCAACATATATACATATATACACATACATACGTACGTATGTACGCATGAATATTATATGATATATATATATATATATATATATATATATATATAGTGCTGTTCACTGATACTGGCACCCTTAGTAAATATGATCAAAGGCGGCTGTGAAAATTTATCAGCATTATTAATCCTTTTGAACTTTTATTAAAAAAAAAAAAAAATGCATACAAAATCTAACTTTTCATTGGATAATAATAATCTTAAATTGGGGAAATATTATGAAATATATGTTTCTCTCAAATACACAATGGGCAGTTATTGGCACCCTTTTATTTAATACTCTTTGAAATGTCTGTTTGCCAGTTTAACAGCTATAGATTTTCTGCTATAATGTCTGAAGAGATAAGAGAACACCTGGCCTGAGATCAGAGACCATTCCTTCATACAGAATCATTCCAGACCCTTCAGTTTCCCAGCTCCATGTTGGTGCTTTAACTCACTCATTTTCCACAGGGTATAGGTCAGAGGACTAAAAAGGTCATAGCGGAAGCATGGTTTTGTTCTTAGAGAGGCAGTTTTGTGTTGTTTTTGAGGTTTGTGTTTGGATTATTGTACAGCAGGAAGATCCAAACATAGCCCATTCTAAGATTTCTAACAGAGCCAGGAACGTATTGATTTTTTTTTTTTTTATCTGTAGGTATTTCATAGAATCCATGATGCCATGTGTCTAAACAAGATGTCCAGGACCTCTAGCAAAAATAAAAATAAAATTATATATGCTGCTACTGTTTTTGAAAAATCCTGTAATGCAAAGCTCAATTTTGTGCTTCATTACTCCAGTCTTCAGTGTCACACGATACTTCAGAAATTATACCAATATGCTGATTTGCTGCTCAAACTTTTTTTTTTTTTTTTTTTTTTATCATTAGCGTTGAAAACAGTCGAGTTTAATAACTGAGAAAGATGGTTTCATTGTTACTCTACAAAATATCCAACAAGCAGGGGCTGACTCAAAGACCAAAAATCTATTTCAAGCCTTCACATTTTGAAGATCACGAGAAGCTCATTGATTCAAACTTTGGGCTGTTTTGAAAGACATACGATAACATTACGGATGTGGTACAGATTCCTTTAGAAACCACTAACGTCATTTCATTGGATATAATCTTTGAATCGGACGGAGTATGATTCGGTGCAGTCAGACAATAAAGCCCCGCAGCAGAGAGAGTGAAGAAGGAAATGGTAAACAGATCAAAAGGAACGACAGGAAGGCAGAAAAATGAAGGATGAAGAAAATTCCTTCTGGGGCTCTGTAATCTTTTTAGGGTGCCTCTAACACCGCTTCAAACCTCTTCTGGAACATGGTGAACCGCCACGATTGGCCAGCTGAGCTTATGAGAGCTAATGTGATTGTGGCCTAGTGATATCTAACATTACTTTGTGCGTATGTTGGGAGAGATAGAGATTGAGGAAAAAAAAAAAAAGGTTGAGTGTGCAGGATTTATGGCTGCTAATATAATCACAAGTACTGTTATCTAGTTGTAGGCCATTTTCTGTAAGCCTAAGAGGAATCAAATACAGCAAAAGCCTCTACCCACTATTATCTAGAAAGATAAGTGAGATCCAAAAGCAAACAGGCAGACTTTGTAGTCACTGCATTAATCTTTATTTTACCAAAAAGCCTATTCTCACTCTTCAAGCTGCACTAGTTAAAAATACCCAAACGCAGCAAGCCTGTTCAGATCAACCACTTATCACACACACACGGCTTGAGTGACAGGGGTTGTGTCTATCGAGAGAACCTGTCTCTGTCTGCTTCAATGCTCGTCTCTGTGGCAATGCAACAGGGAGCGACCCAGCGTGACACTCTCTCTAGTTTCAAATGGCATGGCAAACTAAGAACAGATAAGGCACACAATGGAGAGATATCTCCAGTCTCATCAGTGCAACCAGCAAACCTCTATGTAAAAACACAGGGACGCTTTGACAGATGGACAATTTTCCCAGCATGGGAGACCACATGTTGGAGAGCAGTTTGTGACCTCCTTTTTGGTCTCCAAAGATAATTAGCATGAAATAAATGTTGACATTTCGTACATGGCTGTACAATAACAAAACTAATGGAAGACCTTATGCATAGCGTTTCAAGTTTTTGTTTAAAAAAAAAAAAAAAAAAAAAAAAAAAAAGTGGTAAATTTTGCTATCTACATTCAAAATGAATTGTTGAAAATACAGTGACCCTAAAAAGAATGTGGATATTTAAGCAAATATTTTACAAAAATTGTCTATAATATACATGTTAGTAATATACACACACACATATATACACACACACACACACACACACAGTCACTTTCATATGTTAATTAGTATGTTATAATATATTTTTATACTTGATGTACAATAATACTTTGATATCTTTAATGTGTTGTATATACTTATCTAGTGATGTTTCCATTTCTGATAGTGTGAGCCTTTTTCTACACGTTTTTTTTTTTTTTTTTTTTTAAGTTGGGGAAAAAGAAATAGAAACACTTTACTTTATGTAAAATGCATTCCAGTAATTTTAATAAATGAATTACTTAAATCACCTTATAATGAGTGATTGTAACCAAAGGTAATGCATTCCAATACTTATTGTTACACTATGCATTTATATCTTTTCTTAAATAATTAAAAGTAAATTTTAATGTATTACAAAGCACAATGAATAATTAAAACGGATTATAACATTTAATAGCACTTTATAATGAATTACACATAAAAGGATAGAAATAAAGTCTTTCCCAAGAAATCTATAAAATGTTAAATCTTAAAAGAAAGAAACAGTGACATCAACACTGCAAATTAATAAGCTCACATGATTCATCACCGAATAGAAACATTTAGATTTTTAATCAAAGACAATGCAAGCTTATCCCTCCTCGGAGTCCATATGTTTTTTTTTTTGCAGTGTCGTTGTTTGGTTTAAAGCTTCTCAAATATTCATTATCTATTTACAGCTCCTTATTAGCATATATAGCCTTTTCCACCCCAAAGCTATGAATTATATAACGACCGATCATGAAAAACAAAAACGTTCATAAATAACCAACGAGAGGCCACCATATTCGGCTCCAGATGATAAATGATAAAATGAATAAAATATAAAAAGGTGTGATGAGAGAGGAAACCGGTATCAAAGAAGCAAAGGAGTTTTCTGGAATTTAAAAGGCCAAAGACGCTTGACCCAATGAATTGTTAAACAAATTATATTAAATAAAGAAGCGAAAAAGTAAGAGAAAGTGTGAAAACAAGAGGCTAAAAAGTGACAGAGAGCAGTGCCAGCTTGAGATTGTGTGCATAGTAGCTGTTTTTCTGAATTGATTTTGCCAGCCAAACACTGAGTTTGCATATAATAGGAACAGCTAACAGCAGGGACATTGCATCTGCAATGTATTCTCTGGCATGAGAAGAAAGCAGAGATACTGGCAAAGGCCTCTGCGCGCTACCTGAAACCACGGATGCAGGATGAGGGTAACGTTCTTTGCTAATTGCTTTGGCACACTGGCACTTTTCATCGCTAGGGCGACAGATTTAAGATGAAATTCATCTGAAAGCAGTCTGAGTCATATCAGATTAAACTTAATGTGCGCAGGATATGAAACTGTGGCATTTTATGTGGCATTCAAATAAAGACAGTGGAAAGAAAGGGGGAAGTAATAATTGCTGCCAGCTAAAACGGCCAGGGAATTTAAATACTCCCACATCCACTAGGATTTGGTGCCAAAGCAAACATTTAAAATACATAAAACTCGCATCCGGCCTTTTAGGCAACTATTGCGGTTTCAATGGGGATATTAGTTTATCCTCAATTCAGTGAGGAATTGATAACAATAATCACTAGGTTATTTGAGTTGTTTGAAGTGTAACACAATACAGGCAGCTTTACTTGAACACAGAGAGTGTTTTGAAATCCGTTAAATCCAAATCCAAATAATACACTGAAAACTTTTAATACGTCTTTATTTTTTTTCTTCAATACAGGCAAATAAACTGCCACGAAAGATCTTATGTAAAATGATGACTGCACATCTTAAGGGTTCTTCTGCGTGTGTGTTAAGCTGTTTCTTAAGCACAGTATGGGTTTATAGCATTTTAAGGTAAAAGAAAAGTAATCACTATACTACTCAAATGCTGCCATATAGATTGTCATACTTTGACTATTAAATGTTAACCACAAAAAAAAATGCTACTTAAAAATAATCAGCTTGTCAAGGCCACATTCTGTAGATGTCAGTGTCTTGCTGTGTATGTATGCGAGTGTGTGAGAGAGAGGTCCCTGAACACTGTGTGGTCGAGCAGTGACTGGTAAATCAGGTGACAGTCTGGCGCTGAACAGCTCGATGGTGACCGCGCTGAGGAACACTGGGATGCTCTTCTGATGGAAGAGATGCAGATCTACCAGTCCTGTTAGAGTGCGGGAAAAATCTGTCTCTAACAGCTGCATGCTGCCGCTGCCCACTGGACCAGTTGACTAGAGAGAGAGAGAGAGACAGGGGAGAGAGGTGTCTGTTTAAACATTTGTAACATGACACGGACTACTAACAAATCAAAGTAGCAAACAAAACCGCAAAGGCAGAGTAAGAAAGGAAAAACAAAAATCAAACAGTACACACCGGGACGAACGTCGCCGAACATTGCAACAACAAAGAGAAAGTAGCTAAATTTGGTGATAAAATCCCTAAATTGGTTTCTGAAAATAAAGAGCTGGAGCTGCTGCTTGAAATCAGCATGTGAATGATTTTGACAAGTGCTTCTGTGTGACAAGTGAGTGTCAGAAGCATAAAAAGTTAAGCATTGCCACCTTGTGTACTGGGGTATTTCTGTTTTTCATTAAGCGCCTTCGGCTCATTGCTAGTGCAAATTGTTTGGGACAACGAAAAATGCTGACGATAATCATCCCGGTGTGTACGAGCCTTAAGTCACTTCCTAACTAGCTAAGAGCCAATAGCTCATTATTAAAATTCACTAAACTAGTCATTTGGGTTTTTATCAAGCTGTGAGTAGTAATAATCTCAGAGCAAGCAGACGATGCAAACCAACGCTCTGCTGCTACATAACTAGTTTAAAAAAACTAACGCTCACTATCTACTAAAAAGGAAATTACAGGAACAAGTAACAAGCGTCGCGCTAAAACTAACCAAAAAACTAAACATTTAAAGTCAAGCAACATCTATAGGTTTATGTCAAGCTGTGAGTAATAAGTTCTCAGTAAGCAATGGACAAATTAACACACTGCAACTCTATAACTACTTGAAAATAACTAATTACAGGAACTAAGTAAGTAAAGTCAGTAAAGCTAACACAATTCAAAACAATGTTGATGTCAGACTGTCAGTAATAAGCTCAGAGTAAGTGATAAACAAACCAGTTAACTAGCTGATACCCCATGGTTAAAACAGTAACAGACCTAAATAAAACTAACTGACATTAGTTTAGACTAAGAAAAAGACAAATCAAACTACTGTTTTTTTTTTGTTTTTTAAATGGTCAGTCTCTAACTAATATTCACCAAATCAAACCAACTAAGTATGAAACAAACGTCACTAATCAACATTACCCAGTTCAAACACGGTTTTGTTTTTGTCCATCTGCAAATGAAAACGTAAGCAAGCAGAGACGCACTAAAATGTTGCATAGCTAGTTAACCAGCTAACCAACAGTCTCTCCTATAGGGCTTACAATGAATAACAAAATTCACCCAAACACCGTTTGTGTTTCATGTCTGACACGAGTCATATTATCCTTTATAACATGAAGCCAAACGCACAATAATACACTCTCTTTCTCTATACATGCATCCTCAAAAACTTCAAAGAAAAAAAGAAGCGAGTCTGTGATTAATTGCTTGCCCAGAGTAGAACCAAAAGGGAGCAAACACAAAATGAGGGCATCAATGCACAATGGCGCTTTCCATGTCAAATCTTTTTAAGTCTGACCTCCATAAGGAGAAGTTAGCATCAAATATATTTTACATTTAGAGGGCTCGAGAAAAGAGGGCTCTCAGTAAAGATTTATTATTTTTTGCAGTTTTTTGTGATCTATGAAGCACCATAATACCATTCCTGCCTCATATCACCAAAGCACCCCCTCGACACCAGACCTTCTAATACCTGTCCCAGCAAACCGGGCGCATATGAAAATGCCTCTCCTTTGTCTCCAACTTGGTTTTGTTTTCTATTTTCCCAGATCACATTTTAATAAAAGGTCAGCCTGTGTTTTTTCACTCTGTTTTTGAGAGGGAGTTATTCAGATTGTGACCTTATCAATGTGTTTTTGTATTGCGACCGCCACAAAAGGGTGTTATGAACAATATTTGACCTTTTGGCGAACAACAAGTTTGTGTTGGTGTTAAAACCTTCCCTGAAGTCCACATGAGAGAAGAGAAAAGACAGAAAAACTATTATAAAACGAGCAGAAAAGTGATTGACTTGGGGTACAGTTGGGCAAACAGACAATAGTAGACTTTTTCAAATTAGTGTAGTTTCTATTGCTTCTTCATCTTTCCATTCTCTACGGACACCCAGTTATTTTGGCGTTCCCAACACTGTCAAGCTAAGATCCATCAAACTCACGTAATCTCATGAAATGGCATCTCCTGCTGAGCTTTCTTTCTAGAGGATCAGCTCCATCCATCTCGCTTCCTCACTTCTAAGAGTTTGTAAAATGGAGCGCCTGGGCTGAAAAGGGTGTGAAGTGAATAATTACACCATTTTGCATTTGACCCAAACCAGCTGTTTTTTCTGTAAGGATGGAAAATAGAACCCATATTAACAGTTTATGCCGTGTTTTTAGAGAAAGAAGGGAAGAAAAGACAGAGCGAGGGGAAAAGAAAAATATGCTTGCCTAGACTTTGCTCAAGATGCATTTCTGTACATGGAGTGACATCTGTAATGACTCAGCCTTCAGGAGCTTCCAGGACTTACACTGTAACAGCCTATATATCTCCTGACAAATCCAGAGAGAATCACGCACTCCACGAACCGCCACCAGCACAGATACCAAATAAATACACAGCCAAGAAAGTAAAAACGCCTGGTCTCAGGAGGAGATTTTACAATATACATTCTGTCTGAAGCCATCAATCTACATACTCTGCACCACTCGTACTACAGCAGAACAAAAAAATATATACCTTACGTTTCAAAAGTTTGGCATCGGTAATACATGCGGTCAAAAGACATTTGCAAATGTTACAAGAGAGTAATATTTCAAATAAAGGTGTTCTTCTGAACTTTCTACACCGAGAACCCTGAGGGTTTTCCACAAAAATATTAAAGCAGCACGGTTGTTAATAACATTGACAATATTTCCTTAATGTTTAAGAATTTAAAATATTGTTAACAGTCTGAATGAGAAAAAAAATATTGGGTACCACAAGCAATT
Source organism: Puntigrus tetrazona (assembly GCF_018831695.1). Classification (NCBI taxonomy): domain Eukaryota; kingdom Metazoa; phylum Chordata; class Actinopteri; order Cypriniformes; family Cyprinidae; genus Puntigrus; species Puntigrus tetrazona. The sequence continues at coordinate 6,637,698 of NC_056699.1, forward strand.
CTAATTTTTTGTTCTTGCAACACATAATTACCCAAAAAAAGTGTAGTATGATTCACAAACAAATAAATAAAATGGCCATGAAAAACTTGTTTTAACATGCTTGCTTATAATCATATTGATCAGTTGTTTATATGACAATGTGAAGTTATACAGCTATTCAGTTGTTACTGCATTGTAATAACACATTTATATACAGTATATATAAGTTACCATTCATTTTAAAAGGTCCAATTTTCTATCAGTTTTCTAAATATGACTTTTGCCTCAGGAAATTTCTTGCTTTTTAATAGTTAGTAAGGTAGTTGTTAAATTTAGGTAATGGGGTAGGAATAGGGATGTATGTTCATTCAGAATGTGCTTTATAGTTGCTAATAAACACTTAACATTAATAATAGGCATGTTAATAAGTAGCTGGATCATAGTTTTGGTTTCCAATTCCAAGTGTTTCCAAAAAAATAGTACAGGTAAGTTTGAAGAACACACACAAACACTCAAAAGTTCAGAAAAAAAAACACCAATGAAGTAATACAAAAGTTTGCAACAAGCCAAGAAAGCACGTACACACAAACAAATTTATGATCCAGTTGAATCTTTGAGTCGCCTGTTGGTGCGAGAGCACCTCTGCCGAGCTTAAAGAGAGAAACGGGAAGCTGTCATTGCGCCGAGTGTGAGGCGGAGGTGTGTGAAGAGCAGTAATTGGCTGTTAAATTAGCTTTATCTACTGATTAGGCAGATGTATAATTAGCCAACTGCTCCTTGCTAACGGCACACCGTGCTTTACCACATCCATGACATGAGAAACAGCACATGTACAGCAAATAAAGAGCGACATTAGCTACTAAATTGCACATTAAATTTGGCATATTTAGACTAGGAACAAACATTTTGGTAGTACAAAGTGGGCACAAAAAGTATTATGGTATTATAGAACATGCCACAAAGTATGTTACTGAAGAAAAATAAAAAAAAACGTTAGGTGCCACATTTATAACATTTTTATGTAGTTGTAATAATACAAATGCTACGGTAATGATAGTTTTCAAATAATAAACATAATATGATCTGAATGTTTTCATAAGTACGTATGCATTGGACTACACATCTCAGTATTTTCCCCATAAAGAGATGTACAAGAAAAAAGGCTGCTGTTTTGATGAGTATAAGGCAGTTTGTTAGAAAAACAACAGATGTGTTTAAAAGGAAAAGCGCTGTCTATGATGTCACTGACAACAGATGCAATATATCTAGTGACTTTCTAAAAACATGACAAGCACATTTTTTTCCACAGATGCAGCTTTGATATTGAAGTTTTTGGTGTCCATAAAGGCATGCAGACTGTTGATTTAAGCTAATTAAGTTGTAATGTTTGTTTTTTTTTGTGCTTCCAAGTCTAAAATCAAACTAAACTTGAATGAAACGAATATCTTTAAAATGTATGGAAAATGCAGGTTTAACAACAATTGCAAACACTATTGGTACTAAACCAGCTACATCAATTTAAATGAATACATTTTGCCAGTTTTATTTGTTTATTTAATGCACTATATAGTAAAAGTACTATTTAATAGTATGTAGACATTTCACATATTTGGGTTACAGGAAAATATAACCAGAAAATCTCAAAATTAACATCTAAATAAAATGTGGCCATTAAATAAAACAGTATGTAAAAACGTGAATATGAAATTAACTATTTTCTTTTGCACTTATGAGTCTGAAATGTAAAAAAAAAAAAAGGATAAAAGGTTCAATGGCATTCTTGTTAGTGCAACATTTCATTGTATCTAGCGCGAGTGCTTTATGATCTCCTACTGAGTGAGCGTCAGCCAAGGGACTGCGGGAAGGACCGCCTCTCCAACTGGAGGAGAGAGGATGTAATTCAATAATCAGAAATATGCAAATGAAAAACAAAAAAGCTTCAATTTAAATGCAGATTTTGACATTTTACCTTGGATGACAAAAAAAAAAAGACAGGAGGATGAGTAGCGGAGTAAATATCAAGACCATTGTCAAGGGTTTACTTAGACTATCCAGAATGCAGGATATTAATATGTGCATTAAGTTGCATATGAGAGGCTGTCTGTATTTAGCCATGTTAACTTCTGCCTGTCTACACATACACAGACACATTTGAATTTTTAGGTCCTGGACCAAAAGTAAAACGACAGTTAAAAAAAAAAAAAAAAAAAGAACAAAAACAACAACACTTTGAAAAATGTATAATCTCTACTGTACCTATTGGTCTATTTATGTTTGCTGCTATATGCTTAATAAAGCATATGGGAATGAGAGTTACAGTGCAACAAACAAGACTTCGCCCACCATCTGAGGGAAACAATATAAAACACAGAAAAACATCTTAAATCATTACTTAACTTAATTCATACTTTTGAATTACATGATAAAAATAAGTATGTATCTTGTATATTTGTCCCACAGACATGTATGATAAAAACAGCGCAGCATTATTACCACAAAGTGAATTTTCACATGATTAATGATAAAGAAAGATATAAGCTATACATATACCATTAAAAAAAAAAAAAAAGTTTCTCTTTTTTTTTTTTTTGTCTTGGGTCAATAAGAAACAACATGATAAAAATCACCGGATACAGTGTATCTGAGGATTTTTAAAATCAAATTTAAGGCCTGCAAAAATAATATTAATACTATAGAAGCTGGCAATACGTGTCATTTAAACTTTAAAATGCATGTACAAAGAACGATTTACAGTTCAGATACAAGTTTTCTACTATATACCTTTACTATATTCATCATCTCTTATGCAACTGTCAGATGTTCTCTTTGTAATGTAAAGACTTTGTGAAATTTTATTTGCATCTCAGTCACAGCAGTTGTAAAACATTCTCTTGTCTGAGTGTTTCTGCATCCTCAGCCTGAGCAAATTAAAATGCATCAGTACAAAGAGCTTGCTGTCCTTACAAAATCTCTTTTTCCCATGATACTCCACCACACACAAACAACTTCTGCTGTCATGACAGGCTAACATGACGGCTGACATATGCTTTATGAACAGCGAGAGAACTAGAAGGAATAAAAGCGAGCGTCGGTCTGGGAAAGAATGTCAAACGGAATAGAACTCAAACTCTGTCAGGAAACTCTCCACTCGACAGCTGTGATGGACAGAGATGATGTCTGCTAGTTTAGGCATTCGATCTTCAATAGGCTCTGCAGTCTCTAGGGATCAAATCAAACCCCCATCCACTCAGAACGTTTCATGTTCTGGGAAGAACACGAGAGAGAGCTCACGCATGAACACGCTGTATGTTTAGCTGAATCTGTAAACATGTTCTGCATGAATTACTCTTGACCAGATGTTCAGAGATATTATAGACAGTATGTCAAATCGTTGTTAAAGCCTAAAATCACACTTGTATAGTGGTTTTTTTTTTTTAATCAAAAAAGAAGAATATGAAAATGAGAAGGTTAGCAGGTCAAATTTACTTTAAATCCCATGGAATTATCTGACATGATATGCAAATAGAATAGAAAATGGCACATTCCTATTCAGTGTTCCCACCTTTTGACCACTGAATTTCCATAAGGATTTTTGTACCTTGCAAAGATATTCTTTAAGAGGAAATAGATGAAAGACTTTACATCCAAGCATAAAGGGATAAATAAAAAAAGTGTCAATTAATGGGTCAACGAAGAAAAAGGATTTACCCCACCCCAAAAAATTTAAATAAAATAATAATAATAGCCGTTTTAAGTTGTTGTTTTGTTGTTGCCCTTCCTTATTCTTTTTATATACTGTCAAATTTTAATCTCCAAAAACTTTTGAAATCTTAAAAAGCAGAGACTGCTTTCTATAGACAAAAAAACCCAAACTTATTTTGATGCAGACTTCTTCACGTCTTCATATGAAAAACCTTCAAGGAATAGTTCATATAAAAATTAAAAGCTTTATTTTCTTTTGGGTCAGCGTTGCCTTCTCTGAAATTTTTTTTTTCCAGTGGCGACCAAAACAATATCAAAATATCTTCCTTCGTGTTTGTCAAAAAGAAATTCTTACAGATTTGGAACTACTCAAGGGTGAGTTAATGATGACAATTTTCTTTTTTGGGTGAACAATTCTATTCAATGACTTTACAGAGGTTCTACAAAGCATTTGATTAGGAAAAGTAAAATTTACTGCCACATAGCTGCTGTGTGTGTCAACTTTTAAGAAAACTGTGCCATACAGATGACCTCAAAAACCAATATGGTGGAATAGTTCCATAACTTTAATTATGATTTCATGGGTTTTTAAGTCTACATATTTTACATGTATGACATCAAGAGCCAAGGAAAGCAATAAATATAATAATCACTGGTGTGTTAGAAGTAGTTCAAGGCACCACAGTAAATCCATGAAATTATTTCAGAGTTCAAGCTGTGAATGCAAATGTTACTGGTCAATACTGGATAGAAAATAGTTCAGTATGAGAAAGAGAAACTCGTCCAAAACACAGCAGTAGTGAACATGATTAAACAGTCCACAACAGTGTATTGACTGTGTCTGGGCAGGCAGGAGAACACTGAGAGCCACTTCTTCAAATCAACCACACAGACAGGGTCCAAAATGAACTTTAATGGTGGGTGACTTGATAAAATTTACCAGCCGTTATTACTTCCTACCTGCCATAAAAAAGTAGTTTTGTTCAAATTGAATAATAAAAGCATCTACATGCTATGTGTATATTTCTTTCCCTTTTGTGGCTTAAAACAGCGAAAATTCCATATAAATGTTACCACATGGAAATCTTAAATAGTCCTCTGAAAGAGGCAGGGTTGCAGATTCGATTCGGGAATGCTTCAACAAAGATCAAACAACAACGAGATGAACAAAGTTTTAGAACATTTATGATAAAAGTTGCATTAATTGATTTTTGCAAGTTCATCTACATCCATTTTATCTTTTGGAGCTTGTCTCCAAAATCTATACATGTCTCAAGACCTCAAAAATACACTTAATTTTAAAATACAATTCAAGCTCAAAAGTGGAGCTGCTCATTAGCAAATGATCCAGAGTCTGATTTGAAATAAAATGTACTGACTCTGCAAGTGAACTTTACGTCTTTGATTTTTTACAATTTTATTAATGTATATTGTCATAAATTAGAGCATGTACTGTTACCAGTTCTCTGAAGTTCCTTTACTCTGTGCGCTCACTTGCAAACATATTCTAGATTTCACTCTCATTAATAGCTCATCAGTGAGTTTAATCAGCGAGTCCATCAGAAGGTGTAATCATCCCCTGATTGGACGAGAGGAAATGCCAGAACGCTGATCAAAACATGCACAGAGACACCTGCCGTTCCAACGTCGACAATCAAAGCGGCCCTACTGTTACCATGGAGATTATCAAACCTGGAATCTTCGTCATCCTAACCTTTGAGGTCAAAGCAAGACATTGCACCAGAAAAGGTTAACACAGGGACACATTTAACTGTCAGTGTGTGTAGGCTCAGAGGATGACATTTGTGAAGCCATTATAAAGGCTATGAGGATGCTTAACATAATGAATACAGGTCAAAGCTTGAGACACAGCAATCTGCTATGAACTTTAAGTGAATTCTAGTCTTATTTAAATACAAAAATGTTGATAATTAAGCATTAACCAGTTCACTTCAAATATTACAAATATATGCAAATCATTATTCCTCAAACTTCGGTCTAGGGATCTGAACAAATCCCTAAATGCAAGTATTACATTTCAGCATTCAACTCTTTGTGCTACGATTAGACTATTTCACACAAAAACGAGATAAAGTTAAAACGGAAGTAAACACTTTACCTAAATATTCAGCATACTTAAAACATAAATAACAATAAAAGCAAATATATATCTTAATACAATCAGCCTGGGCATATTGGCTGTCCATTATTGCTGACATAAGTAAGCCACATTGTCTCGCTTATTACAGAGATACTAGCCAAATGGGTAAATATTTACACACATTAATATGAGCTGCTGAGAAGAAAAACAGTTCCTAACAGCCTAGACAAAGTTCAGACAAGATGGACATTTAAGGCATATAGTCATATCAATTACACAGCTTTCACAACTTTCAAATCTTCAATCTTTCAAATCTGTACAAATAAGTCTTAGCCATTTTGAATCCATTACATTGTACAAAATCAGTCCGTCATCAAGACAACAAACACAAACAGTATTACCACAATGACTGCTACAGAATTTATATGGAAGTCCTCTGGAGTGATTAATACAGCTGATAACTAAGGAGCAAGCTGAAACATTCTTGAAAGCCTTTTAATGAAACTGGCAACCATATACAAACAGGCCAAAAAAAAAAAAAAAAAAAAAAAACCTAGCAACGCCCTGGCAACCAGAACACTAGAATCGTGGTGGGAAATTGAGCACAGGCAAGCATCATTCACTTTTCATCAACTAATGCACAAATCAAGTTATATTTCAGTGGTTACAGAGACATTCTTTTTTTTGGCCTCTTATACCCAGCATATTTCACTCCCTGACGTGACTCAAATAGGCAGACAGAGCTTTGAGGAGTTTAAAAGTGGACTTGATGGCCTGTTCCAATAACACCCACGCAAAAGCATATTTCCGTCATGAATAGAGTGAGAGCTCTCTCACGACCAATGTGCTCTTATGCTAAACCCTGCTACGAACAAAGAACGTTTTGTCAAAGCTGCACAATGACTGTGGTGCGCACTGTGTGCTGGGAATAGACCGTCCACTAAAATTATAAACACGCTAGACAGAATTGAGCCTTTTCAGCTCCATTCAGTTTATGTTTTCATCCCACTGTGTAGAGACATACAGCACAGCTTAAATATCGCAGATAAAAGGAAATTTTTCCTATCTGTGCTTTGAAGGTAAATTTTTTATTGGGGACAAAATGTTAGAGGATGAAATTAATGTTATATTATGTGAAAACAGAAGCTGCATGTTACCAACCAAATGCACCCACCAAAGCACAGAGACACTAATTACAGCAAAGATGAGAGGACACAGAGTATATAGTTTTCCTTTGATGGAACTTTCCATGTTATTGCTACGCTCATAAAAAATGCAAAAGTAATATAGAAGTGGGTTTTCACATTTTCAGAGAAAAAGCTTGCTGCACTTATGATAAGGTGTTCTACATGTTTGCTGAGGTGCTGCAATGCAGTTGACATTGTTTACAGTTTCTTTACGTTCTAAGACTTTTTTTATCATATTTAAGAGATATAATAATTATTTAACGGAAAGAGAGAGAGTGGGCGTTAGCTGCATCTACACATACATATTGTATATTTTCACTATGATATAAGACAGCAAAAGGTAAAAAGTTTTTGAACAGTAAACAAAACAAAAAAAGAATTACACACAAATGTTATATATTTTTTTATATATTATTATGAAGGATCTATCAACAAAGATACAATCTAAAATATAAATAAAAAATAAATAAAAAAACCCCACCAAAATTATTTCTTAAAAGCTTTTTCTGGCCTTTTTTTTTTTTTTTTATAAATGGAAAACGGAGCATATTTTCCTCCTGACAAAACAACCTTTTCTACTGGAGAAAACCTTATTACTTATAGAGGACTGATATTTTAGCTAGAAGCAATGATTGGTTTGGATTTTCAAATATCCTTATGGATAAAACATTAATGCACGGACTGGAGTGGTGTGGATTATTGGGTTTTGTCAGCTCTTTGGACTCTCATTCTGACGGCACCCATTTACTGCAGAGAATCCATTGGTGAACAAGTAATGCAATGCTAAAATTCACCAAATCTATTCTGATGAAGAAATCTCATCTACATCTTGAATTGCCTGAGGGAGAGTACAGTCTGAACTATTCTTTGAATTGGCTTTGGCAAGATGTACACAGCCTCAAGAGTTATGTTGATGACAGCCGATTACTAAAATATTTATGAAATACTGTAGAAACGAGTCTATGAAAAACTAACAAATGGCCCCTAAAAAAACTCAAAATAAAATATAAATAAATATAAGTAAAATAAAAATAATGTTTAAAAATAAATTCAAAAACCAACCTGAAAACTACAAGACTATAAAAAATTAAGAAATTTAAATTAAAGCTGTATCATTAATGAAAGTTCAAGTACACACACACACAGTCAAAACTTTGACAAACACTATTTTGATGTCTAATTTAAAACAACAAGATTTTGACTGACCAATCCAAGTAGTTTTCACTAGTTTAAACTAGTTAAAAGATTGTGGCATCAGTGTGGCTCATGTTTTCTACTTTATTCCTCTTTTTTAATTGTGACCATTGATTGAGTATTTTCTCTGCCAGGCTCCCTGTTGAGATGAGCTCAGCAGGGAAAGAGGCTGATTGGTTTTAAGTCTGAGAAACTTCTGATTACTACTGGAGCTGAAAACATAGCTGAGGGCAGCAATCACGGTGACCAACCTGGCCTGACAATAACTGAAACCGAGTTAAGAAACGATAAGAGAGAATGGCAACATAACTGCAAAACATTGCTGGGCAATGAAGCGGATGCTTCCATAGGTGGCGGCTGTTTTCAGATAAACGCTGAGAGAGCTAAAATTAAACTGCCAGATACTGTGATTGAGGGTTATGGTTAAATCTATGTGTGTGCGTCTGCAAATCGAAACTTTGCAGTTATTTTCATGTCAAATCCCCATCAAAGAGTTGCTTTGAGCTTGTCAGATTTTACCAGAAAAACAAAATTGAGTATGCGTAATTATGGGCATGTATTTGTTTGGTTTCTAAACTGTTTATTCACGCTTAAATTATAATTACATGAATGTGGTTAACGACTGCTATTCTCATGTTGACATGGCGTGCAAACGGTTGAAACATGGCATTCAGACACCCTTTGAAGGAAAATCGATTTACAGCTTGGGCAAATAAAACGTAAATATGAGGCCTTTGGGTCAGTTTTTTCGTGTGTCAAATATTGGTATCAAATATTAGCTCATACAATGATCATGAATGATTAAACCTCTGAACAAGAGCAGTATTTGCAATTTTTAAATTAGTGAAATAACTGAAATAAAAAAACTGAAGCCTCATATCTTTTATTCAAAATGTTTTTGAACAAGATTATATTGTCAAAGATGATTGACTTCAGTAAATACAGCCAAAAATACTAAGCTTTTTAAATGCTACAAGTGAATTTAAGCAATAAAATATTGTATACCATGGTGATTCTGATTGGCTGACAGTCAATGAAGTCATAAATGCACATGTAGTTCCAAGTCAGCTTAATCAAGGTTCTATATTAATGTGTTGCTTTAATTGATGCACACAAACCCATACACATCACTCTGCATACAAAGACAGAACAGCTTCATTGTTCGTAGAGAGACGTACAGACAAAGGTAATGCACACGCAACTCTCTCGATAAATGAAATCCAACAAATGCTATAATTCATTGAAATAAAAGTGATCTTTACCACACTATTTCATCCTTGTGTCTGATTTGAAGCAGGCAGTATTCCAGCACTAACAAGCCGTAACTGGACGAAAAATAACAGTTATTTTTATTCTTCTGGTCACACACTGCGTTGTGAACATCATTAACAGCTTTAACTTGTAAATGCCACTTAAACTCTTTAACTCTGCTTTGCATCAAATATTTTTTAGCCTCCACATCGTGCACTAAATTAACTTAATACGCAGCTAACCATGAATTACCCTTACATAAGGCACAATATAAAAAAAAACCTTAAATATAAAATGAAAGTCTTTGCAAACATGAATAACGATAACAATTTCTACTGGACCAGTATGTTCTTTGGCCTTTGGTTTAGAAAAGGCAAATTACAAAAACAAAAAAACAAAAACAGTTTTCTGACCACAGTTCTTGCCTACCCAGAATGCCCTTCCAAGAACACAAATCTAATTTTATAAGCAATAAGTCTACGATGAGTCCACGCTAACATGACGTTAAGATGATACTCCATATGTCCTCAATCAATACAAACTGGTTTATCTGCAGGATTCGCCCACAACTAGAATTAACAGCTGGACTGAAGTTTGCCTCAGATTCAGTTACTGTATTGAGTCACTGCAAAGCCTGTTAATGCAGTAAAGCAAAAGGGCTTCGAAGAAAAATATATACCTGTAACATTTGGTTGACTCTCTTCATGGTCACCCTGAGAGGATAACAAGATTTCATTACAATTAGAGGACAAAGTCTGTTCTAAAGCACTATCCCCAAGTATTAAACTTTGGAGAGTAAGTCGCCCTGCACCATTTGTCCAAGAGAAATGAACACTCTCTCATCTAGTGTGGCCATTACTTCCATGTTATTTCACTAGCAAGCAATAAAATGAATGATAAATATCCTAGAGACATTAAAGAACCCAAATCAGAAAATCAAAGCCACCTTACAGCTATTCAGTACACCGTATTACACAGCTTATTAGAACCAATCTGTACTGTATTAATAAACACGATTATCAATCAAATTTACAAAAGACAAATTCCTGCAAAATCCACTTATTGGGATTAAAACATTTTTTTCTTTTCGTGTCCCCTGCGAGTATTACATCATGATTTACAGTGATTGATGAAAGTAATGAAAGAAAAGCTCAAAACAGTATTAACATCAAGTCTAATTAAAAACTTTACTCGCATCTGCCGAAACTATTAACCATAGTTAAATATGAAACTAATGAACAGAGAAGCAGCAGTTGTCTCCAAAGTTTAACTTCAAGGCTCATTGATCTGAATTCAACTATGGAAAAAATATTACATGCTAGTCATTTGTTTCTATGTTTTATAAAGCATTTCATGCATGTTTCCTTTGTCTATTAATGCTCAGCACTCGATGCCAACATGCTTTGCTTAAAATTACAATCAATGTGTCACAACTGACAGATCACACCACATTAGAAAAGACCATAAAATCTTACTGGAGTGTTTGTGTGTGAATGGTGACATCTGAATGTCTGTGACTGTGTGTGTATGTGTGTGACTCAAGGTTAACAAATATTGACAGTGAATTATCTTCAGCAGATAGGTCGCAGGTGGCTTCAACAGGCCTAATTTCACAGGCAAAGACAACACACACACACACACAGAATTATTCATATGATACCAAGCTGCTAACAATCTGAATTGTCCACTATACAAATCGCAATAGTTTTGTCAAAGTCAAATACAAGAATTTGTCTCAAGTTAAAATAATAGATTAAATGCACACTTAAATGCAAAAGTTAACAGAAACGGCTAAGACAACCCTTCATTACTCCAACTACTCTTAGGTTCCTCTCGCTCAAGTCAACAGTGCTGGGTTCTGATTCTCTCAAGGTAATATAATTACACGCCTGCTCTTGTAGTTATTAATTTCCTGAAGAGGTGATTAGCAATTAGTTTCATTTAGGCAATTAAAAAGTCAGTGTATATTATATATTTTTATACATTTTTTTTCCCCCAAATGTCATTCAACAGTACTGAAGAGCAGGCTGAACGCTGCTTTTTGCTAGTGTTATACAGCTTGCAAGACAAAATACTCCAGGTTTCTCGTTTTAATAGAATAGAAAAAAATAACAAAAAGCTTTTGTCAAATGATGAATTGAGAATTGTTACGGAATATATAATTTGTTTCAAATAAAATATGCACAAATGCTAAAAGACAATTAACAAAATCCCATTCCAAAGAGTTATTTTAAAACACAATATACACATTTTATTAAATTAGAAAAGCGTTCAATATTCAGTACATTTACATTTGACAAGCTTTTTTCATGCCTCCAGCTGCATAAAACAATTGAAATACTGAAGCCAGCAATCTGGGATGCAAGCAAATGGGCATTAGCATATGCTTCCTCAATCAGTATTTCAACAGTGGTAAAACTATTACAGATAAATCTTTCAAAGGTATGACGACCAAAAAAAAAAAAAAACCCCACATTAACCTACTGAAGCGCTGAAAATCCAGTTAATCCCACATTATCTGTCCCATTTTGGCATACTGTTTTGCATGTAATAACATCTGGAAGTGCTGCTATATGATCATGCAAAAACGAATTGCATTTCAGTCTCGGTTCTCCAGGTTGTTAGAAGTAATTTTTTTTTCTCCCCAGAGAAACGCAAAGTGCAGTACTAATTTACATATTCTTAACGTTTGGAGTAATGTCACACATTCTGTGTGGAATGTACCTCTGCACTTCTACTTCTTAGACGGATAGTCTGATAGATAGACGCTTTATTCATCCCCAAAGGGACATTCAGTACATCCAGGCAAACTGTGACAAAGAGAAGGACACCAGATATTGAGTCGCATATTCATTGCCTTCATTTAAAGCATGAGTGCAAAAGCTGAGTCATCAAAGACTTGGATGAAAAGTGCTTATGCGAATATCATATCAATTATTGATGTCATGACACACCCGCTAGCTTTTTTAAACTACTTTTAAACAGAACAGCTGTGGACTCTGTATTTAAGCATAAAGCATGCAGGCACAAACTAAATTTGGCAATTTAACAACATTTTAACAAAATTCAACACACCTGAAAATAAATCACATAAGTAATCTTGCAATTTAAATTAAATAAAATGTTGACTGATTACACTGAGATCAATTTAAGAAACCTTTATTAACGCTGAAACATATTCTGTGCGATTTATAGTTTTCCATGTTCAAAATACAAGAACGCAATTTTCCCTGAATATTCAAACGATTGTAAATGTGACACTGATTTTAAGCAAAAAAGTTAATTTTAAGTGAACATTTTAAATTTAACATTAATTTTCAAAACAATATTGTTTGTTATACTTTACACTGAAATAATAAGTTAAACCGAAATACATATGTATTTACATACACACAGGACAATAATATATAATTACTATTACATAATTATAAAAATCAGTAATTTGATGAATTGCCAGTTTTGATACAATTGGTGCCATCTAGTTTTGTTAAACCGACTGTTGCTCCAAACCAACAACCACTTTTAGAGAGTAAAAACGCACAATAGTTCCAGACTAATAACCAGCTTTGGCATCAAACTGTTGCAAAGGCAATGGAGAGGATTAATTGAGATTGAACGCACTGAAGTGTTGCAGCCTTGATGTAATGTTAGAAGCTAACAGTTAAGAGATTGACTATTTGCTATGTTAAAAACAGCAAATATCTAATCTCTCATTTAACACTGAAAAAATGTTTAACACTTTTTAACATTTATGAACCCATGTAACAGTGTTGTCAAATTGTAGGGGAGCTGAAAGTAAGATATTCAATGATTTTGACAGATTCCCAGAAGAATTTTGAGGCCAATGAGTCATATTTTGACAAATAAGAGAGGGGGGAGGGGTCTGCGTCTCTTATTATCTTTCCTCCTCTTCAGACAGAAATGAAGGAGAATTTCAAAGCAGTTCTTTGATTCTTTGGGGATCAAATCATAACATAACCAAAGAATTGCTCTAGTGCACTTGTCTAACATTTGGAGGAAACTAAGATTTCATTCATTTATCTTCCAAGTGCCCATTCTTCCCAAAAAAAAAAAAAAATTCTAATAGTAATTATATTGAAAAAAAAAAGAATATAACAAACCATCTTTCCTAAACACAGTGCACATAACACTTATTGTGATCAAATTACATATTTTTTGAAGACAGTGTCAGATTCTCAAGGGTCTTTAGAGTTTCTGTAATATTGTGCCCACTTAATTGACCATTATAGTTTGCCAAACAAATTACTACAAACTCCTAGATGAATAGTTTTTTTCCTTAACTGGGAACAACTGAAAAGCTATTAGTACTCTCTAGTAAGCAAACACAACTAGATTGCTACTAGTTTGCACATGAAACTTCTGCATAAAACAAAAACAGGTGCCTTTAACTTGATGTGTATAATTTGAGCGTCAGTTCGAATAAGTGCCACAGAGTTTACATTCTTCAGGAAAAATCAGCCTACAAATAGTTTGTTTAATAGCCTCTTCACATTAGACTGGGATAGAAGTAGTGTTTCAAATCAATTTAACATTTAAGAAATGACACTTCACCTTTAATACAGGCGCTTAAATGACTCATTGTGCTAAAGGTAGTGGTAGCTGTTTTTTTAACCAAGAAAAAAGATATTTCTCTGCTCATACAGTTACTATACATCCATTACTCTTGCAGTTTTTTCACTCGCATTTTTTCCACTTTTCCATCACTTTAAAACTCAAGCACATGCAGCTCAATACACATTCACACAGAGAACTACTGGAGTGCTTCATAGAGTCAATGTGTGGTGTACTGTAGATATTTTAGTTTCTTCAGACATTTTTGGCTCAACTTTTTAATCCATTATTTTAAATGGTTTCAGTTTTAATCATTTGATTATCAACTCCCAACATTAAAAATTATATATAAAATTAAATCAACAAAATAATGCTAAACAAGCAAGACAATCAGAAGTGGCCACATACACAGAATGTGAAAAAGAGAAAATTATTTCCTTGGCACATAAATAATGTGTATTATTAAATTACCTCAACACACCTAGACGCACACACAAACGTGAGTAAATGCTTGCACTCACACAGCAATAATACCAACAACAGCATGCAGACGCACTGAAGCTTTACTGCAGCTCTAATTAAACAGCCTGAGGAAAGTACCGATCAAATAACAAAAACTTAAATCCAATTATTGCAGTGTGTGTGTATGTGTGTGTCTATAAGGGATTACGGAACATTTCTCCAACCCACAAAGGAAGAGCATTAATTAAGAAAGATAAATTACATTTGCAGGTACACCATTGTAAGAGCATGTGGTTTTACACTAAATATGCATCTTGCATCAGATATATTGCATTAATAACACTTGGTTTATCATATAAAAGGCTTGTCCAAAATAAGAACAAAGTTCTCCTCATTTGCATTAAAAGAAGGATGATTACCATCTTAAATCAAGTGGATACACATTAATGTGCAAACTGTATGTCAAAAAGCAAAACTAATGTGCACTGAACAGTATAAAAACCTAATGAACGTGGAATACTAACTTTCCCCTAGTGAAATTTGGTGATTCTCAATACATTTGATACTACAGTAAAAAGTAATATACTAGACATATTACCATTAACAGTACTTTATTATACAAAATGTACTCATTGTACACACCTCTGGGTGGTCTGACCAAAAATCGGTTTTACTTTTACTTTTATTTTTTTTTTTTTTTGAATCTTGGCAGTTTTATGATTTATCAAGATGCGGTCTACATTGCATAGCCACTTGGAGTGGTATTCCGTTTTACCAAAAATTCATACGTTGTGTGTAATTGAGCTCTCAGTTACTGTCACAAACTCGGAGTAACAATCAGAGTTGCTAACTGTCTTGTAATGACAGCTGTCAATGTAAAAACCTGACATCGTTTTGATACATTTTGGACACAGAACGACCACCATTCAAATAGGATTTAAAAATGCCATGGAGGGCTGTTTAAAATATTTTTTAATATATTGTGGATATTAATTTTGAAGTGAGTGTTTACAGATCGCAATGCAAGCGAAAGAAGTCTCATGTTACGTTCCTCAAGACCCCAGATCAACACTGTTCATACATCAAAGGGTACAATTAAATTAACATTTAACCAGTTGAATGTGAAGAGACAGTGAAATGTAGACCTACAGATATTTTTGATTTAAGCGCTGTTAATGGACAAAAAGTCAATCTTGTCACCAGATGAAGTACACTCATAGCAAATTCCTTGATTAAGAGTTATTTTAGGTCACTGTTTATCTGTCCCTCTTGCAGTTAAAAGTAAAAACACCAATTTCCTATATTGCTTCATCTACACCCACCTCAAGAAATGCCGTCACTGACTGAAGAGGATATGACCTCCCGTAGAGACTCAGATGCACCTGAGGCTGAAGGAGCTGCTGAGCTGGTTCAGATGAGGTTAAACACAACAGCAGTTCTTCAGATGCCTGACCTCGGCCTTGGGTTTTAAAGTCCTTCTTTCGATTTTCACGCTTCTCAGAATTGAGTGTCGAACAACAAACCTCCAACTGTGGGTACGAAGCTTCAGGCTCTAACTAAAACGCCTTTCTTTTCTGAAAACCCCTATAGTTTTGCCAAGGCAGCCCTTCAAAGACATTCAAAAGCTTATTGATGTTAATGTCATTGTTTTATAATTTAACAAAAACTCAGCATAAAGCCTTTGATTGCTGGTATGTTTTATCTGTAACATCTGCTCAGCTTAGACAGAATACTTAAAATAACCAAGCGACCATAAAACCAACATTCAAACTTGCTGCAAAACAACAATAGAGATTCAATAAAATTGAAGCGTACTAGTTTCCTTCTGTACTTTTCTTCCAGTTTGTAAGTACATGTCTCATGCATTTCATGGCAATGTGTTTAAACGTAAACGTTCCTAAAAACTGCATGAAATCATGTAATCTGAATTTACCTTGAACAGTAACGAATCCTCTTCATGCTCGGCGTACACAGAAGTGAGCCGGTACTGATTCTCCACGGTGATGTCGATCTGGTACCCGGTGAGTACGTAACACGCAGTACGGAACTCTTGAATCTTCTTCTTGAACACTTCCTTCAAGCGCTGGTTCTTTAGTTCTGCACTTTCCATCTGCTTGCGCAAATCTGAACAACATGTGAATCGTATTTAGTGCTGCTGTCAAACGATTAATGAATCAAAAGTAAAAAAGGTTTTGGTTCACATAATATACTTGTGTGTTCTGTGTATGTTTATGTACATACTCATAAAGCATATATTTTGAAAATATTTACTTTTAAATGTGTGTATATAATTTATTTTATATATAACAAAAAGCAGTAATTTAATACATGCAAAAAATATTGATGTAACAATATGTACTAATGACAAAAAAAAAAAATCTTTAATAACAGCCCAATAGTTTAACTTCAAAAAAAAAAAAAAATTCTATCATAATTTAGTCACCATTTGCGCAATACATTCTATGCCTTTCAATATCAGCTTTGGGCTACAAATAGACAAAAAATTTAAGTCGCTATTAAACGATAATCTTTTTCTCCAGTGAGCTGAATTCAAAGTTCATTCATTTACTTCATGAATAAAATGACAGTTTTTCTTAAAATGGCATAATTAAATCTTTGAAAAGACTGAACTCAAAAAAGGAAAATTTGTTCATTAATCAGACACAGCTACTTTTCTCAACAAATAAAATGCTGGTCTCTAGCAACTGCCAGAAAAAAAATGTGACTCAGGGAAGTTCTGTAATGACGTGTAATGACATTTTTGAGTAATACAAACCGACTACAATGTTGGATTAAACAAAATATGAAGGGACCTAAAGTAAAATGTAAAAAATAAATAAACACTAATCTTTAAAATGTCTGTAAAATTCACATAATCAAAATTCTCATGACAAAATTGTTGGAACACTTTTAGCTCCAACTTTTAGTTGCATATATTGAGATTTTTGCCATTTAATTACAGAATACCAACATCTTTTGAATATTTAAATTGAGAATCATGTAAAATTGGCACTTTAAGCCAAACGCTTAACTGTGTCTTATAGCTTCAATATAAGGCGTATGTATGTACAACACAGCCCTCAACATCAGTTTCAATTCTCTCATGGGCCACATGAAAATTTAATTTTGAACAATAAAGGTTGTGCAGGAAAGAGAGATAAGTGTTCTGCTACTGTCTACTGTAATTGCACACTAGAACAGTGCAGTTAAACCGCAGAAGTTTCAGTCATCACATAACTGAATGCACTCATGTGCTGCATACTAGAAGAGTCAGCCTTTTGTTCGTTTGTCCTTTTCCTTTAACCACTTATCAGGATCACTTTTAATTATATATCATGTTAATGTCTCTCCTTTTTGTCTCTGCTGGAAGCTTTCTGAAATCACTTTGTTCGCTTTTCCGTACAGAGTAGTAGATAGAAATTACATGCTAAACTCTTAACACAATCACCTTTAAAATGAGCTGCAATTAAAAAGTGCTGTATGTGGCCCTCATCTACATCAGTACACTTACAATTACCATGTCACTGAAACTGCATCAAAGTTGCATGGACTGTGTTGAGATATGACGCCCTGTCAGGAGAGGAGTAGTGTGGTTCATTTGAGTTTTGCAGACTTTATGATTTTAATCTCTTCTGAATTGAATAGTGTTTTTCCTAATATAACCTTGGTAAAAATGATGGAACAAATTTTCAACTTTTTTTTTTTTTCTCCATCTAACCTAGGAGAATAATTAAAAGAAACATTTTCCACACAGTTATACACACAAAGTTACCAAATTGTCTTTGCTCAACACTTAAAATAATTATTATTCTATTGTCCTATATTTCCTCAAAATAAATGCCACAGGTCTGATTTTGGAATGAAAATAGATTCAAACATTATTAAGTGTGGCTTAAGTGTCCAGCGTTAGGGGCCACTGTTTTTGTTTCCAGTTTAATTTACTTAAGTTTTTCCTAATATTTGTAACTAGTTGATCTCATATATATATATATATATATATATATATATATATATATATATATATATATATATATATATATATATATATATATATATATATATATATATATATATATATATATACTATAACTAGAATTGTGCAAACACATCAGCTTGTAATCAAACACTTCAGATGGGAGAAAAATGAGGTCATAAAATAAAGGAGGAACAGTGAACAGCAAAAAAGATAAAGAAAAACAGCCTCAGACCTCAGGGTGTTTATTTACTCATGGTTCTGAGTCCTAATTAGACTCTTGCCTCTTTCAGAACTTATTCAAACTGATGGCCAAAGAGAGAGAGACATAAAGAGAACGAGAGAAAGAGACACAGAAGTAAATAACTGTGTCCGATAGAAATTTGGATCTTTACACCACACTCCACATAATGCTAATATAGCCCTGGCTAGCTCTCTCTCTCATTCTCATATATATATATAAAATGTTCAAATCACCATTTTTGTTGTTTTGTCATATCCAACTCCACAGGTAGAAATCCATTTGATATCAATCCATGGGTGAATGGGTCAAGATACATTGTCCAAAAATATTAATTTTTTCATAATCTCACTCTTATGTCAATTTTTTGATCTGCCACACATGGCTTGAGACTAGCTAAAAAACCATTCAATTATTTTTCATTCTTTTGTAACCCCTGGGAATTCCAGACACATGATGAACTTGACATTAAATACAGATAAAGGGACTATTTCTCTATCAGACTTTTAAAACACCCTGATTTATAAAAACTTGTGCAGAAAGGCATTTACCCAGTATTTCCTGTGAAGGTGGGATGATGAGAGTGGTGTCGTCTGTTACCATGCCACCACCCGCCTCAATTTTCCGGAGTCGCCTCAAGCGCTGACACTCCACCCTCAGCTGTTCCACCTCTTCAGTGCGCTGCTGCTTTGCGATGCTGGTGGGGTTCATTTGCAGGTGGATCACCTTTGTCTTCACAGGATCATAGTCTCCCTAATACATAGAAAAGAGTCCAAGAGAAGTAAACATTTCATTAAAATAAGGAATAAGTTTGTGAACAGTCTTGAAACAGACAATACGCCTGAATGCAAAGATCTTGCCATTTCTTTTAATTTTTTAAGCATGTGAAAGCATTGTAACTGCTGACTGATTGCCTGAAGCATAGCGTGCTGTTTTCTACATTCCTTAAAACACATCCAATCTGAAAATCATTTCCTTTGAATTGCATTTAGCTTAAAAAATAAATAAGTTCAAACGAGAGACATTACTAAGGTGGGTCCAACAGCTCATTTATTAAAAATGAGCTTCATGAAAGCTAACAGGTTAAACCTGAGGGGTTAAAATGGGGTTAAAAAAAGTCCAATTTCGCCTGAAGGCTCTTACACACGTGAAAATACATTTATCCGAATTACCCTCCAAACAAAAGGACCAAAGAAGTGATAGTTCATCCCTGTCTGAAACGAAAGGCTTTATCTTCTGGAACGATTCTTCATTTGGGTGTAAAACTTCAGGGGTTTAAAAGCCATTACTGAGCCTTCTGGTGAATTAAGGGCCCCATCAAAGAATAATGCCTCGATCTGAACATCTCATTACTGAGCAAATTACATCACCCTGAGCTGAAGACAGAGAGGCAGAGGAGAGGAAAAGAGACTGAAGGGTAAGGAGCAGATGACATAACAGCAGAACAGAAGGCGATGAAAGAACAGAAACAACTACAATTACTAAAAATAAAAAAAATGTTGTTACACAATAAGTTGTGGAAGAAGGATAACACGAACAAACTCAGACATGCCACAATGATCTATACCCTATTAAAAATAAACTCTTTGAGGATTTTAAAACTGCCATTGCAATCAAGGGCTGCAAAATTTCAATACTACTGGTAACAACGACTGGAACGTAGGTATTTTGACAACCTCAACAAGTAGCTCAACAAGCTATGTACAGTCCACACGCGCATTTCTGTAACCTTCAAGATTTAATGTAATTCAGCTTGAATCATGAATGAATCATCTACAACAATAAGAAAAAGGCGTGAAAATCATTAAAGGTTAGTCCATGGGCCAAAAATAAAACCCTCTTCAAACTGACAAGTGTTGAGTGGGTGGGTATTATTAACTGTCTGAAGTCGCTTTTTTTACTGTGACACTTGGAAGCGTCATAGATAATGGATAGAAGAAGCCTATAAATATTAGAGCAAGTCTAAGCACATTAAGAAAACTGAGTGATTGAGAGAGCAGGACGAAATGAGTGACGCAGTTCCTGAATTCCAGACTTTTCAGTTTGTTTTGGGCTGGCACCAGTGTTGAGGTCTAATGGAGCATGTCTGACTGCATTTCAGCCCACTGATCGCATCATTGAGTCAGGAAGTGAAAAGGAAGGATAAATGGATGGGAGGCCACTGATAAATATAGCAGCGCCACAAAAATGACAGAAAAGTGACGTGGCTCTTACATTTTTACATTACGTTGCTAACTATAATGGTTAAATGTTGCCTATAACATGCCAAAGTCAGAAGTCAGACAATAGTGTAGGGATTTCAGGCATTTTCCAACTTCAGTTAGAAATTCAGTTTCATTAAATAAACCTATCATGCCAAAAGCTAAACTATTAAATATTTTTGGTTATATATTTTACATATGAAGTCATTTTCGCACTGATTTCAGGCTTAATCATTTGTATTTGTATAAAATACAAATAATGAATCTTGTCTTTTGATACGTTTTCATAAATTCATTAAATTTACTGAATAATTCAATTGAAATTCATTCAAAGAATAGTTACAATGTTCTATTGCAACACAGGAGTGGAAGTTATTCTATATTGCAGATTTTTTTATTTTTATTTATTTTTTACAGATTTCATCCCCACCCCTAGAATATAAATATAGTATAGCAGTACACCACATACCTAAACAACATAAAAATTTAAACACTAGGACTTATAGGCTGAGTTTCCTCTAAGTGCCTTTACATTATTTATTGACCAACAGAAATAAATAAAAACACCACAGTTCTATTATTAAACTAATATCTTTAAAAGCATATTAAAAGCTAGCAATCCCCAGCATGCCCAGAGTAATTTTCTAGAGTACATGTACACCGTGTGGTAAAAATCATATTATATGTGAAGAGTCATCAAGCTGCTTGTTACTACAAGGACCAGGGTTTACTTCAAGTCCACATTTATCAAGATAATTATTTCTTTTTATATAAAAAAAAAAAAAAAAAGATATCTGAAGAGAATTTGTAGGTGTGAGATTTGCAGGTAACATACATGATATGGTCTCAAGTGGCGATTAAGAACGAACACATATTTCTGAGTTACTGTGGAAATCAGACGTTGAACATCAAGTGTGGCTGTGCATTCATAAAAACAAACACACAGATAGTCTCAACCTCAGCCTACTGCATTTTCAGTACTGCATCCCAAAATGCCATATCAAGGAGGAGGGGGTATTTATTTATTACTCAAGTTTGAAAAAAAAAATAATTACTTGAAAACTTACAACAGCTGACCTGCTACTATGCACTTTTATAAGGTAAATCAAAGCAAGTCCTTTTTAGTCTGCATCCTGCAGGACAGATTATTATGCAATAGCATCCCATGATTATAATAAGTCACAATTGTGGATTTATTTCCCATTACTGTGATCAATATTATTTGTGATGGACATAACAGAGAACCACAACTGTGCCGCTTTAACTACTTAAGAACTGTACACTGGCATGCTTAAAGGAACATTTCACTAAAATGAAACTCTTTATCATTTGCTCATCATGATGCCTCCAAATAAAAAAATCTTTCTTCTATTGGAACACCAAAGCAAGATGATAATCAAACAGTTGAAGGGCATTTCAACAGACTTATAGGATTTTTCCTCTCCATACTATGGAAGTTGATGGCTATCAGCAGCTGTTTCCTTTAAAGATACCACTCAAATTTGTATTGTGTTCAATAGTAGAAAGAAATTAGCAACAGAGGTATGGAGCAACATGAAGGGAAGTAAATCATGGCAGATTTTTGAGTGAACTATACCTTTAAAAGCACAAAAAAAGACAGCACTGGTTCACATAACACTTCAGCATAAGCTCAGTGACCGCTCTACATACAGAGTTAGGGACTACAGCAAATACTCCTTTTAAAAGCTGTTAAACATACAGACATACTGTCAGAGCACCTGAAAGAAAACCCACGATTTTTAACAGGCTCTTTGAAATTCCTATCACTAGAAATGGCTATACAGAACACAGCAGTTAATTAATAATGAATTTTGTTGTGATTCTTTTTTAATATTAACCTTCTTATTATTTAATATTGTTGCACCCTACTGTAAACATTTTTGATTACTAGAAGTCTTGCACAAAACAAAAGTATCACCTGGAGGTTATGCCTTCTCTAGTCTCATCTCCAGAATATTGTTTTGCTCTTCCAGCTGCTGACGTTCTGCCTCCACCTCGATCTTCTGCCTGGAAAAACAAACACATACACTCTATACATATGCAATGTCATTTCTAGTCCAAGCATAATGAAAACACTTATCAAAAATATTAAAATTGCTGCACGAGGAACATAGGCAGCATAACAACAGTAAATAATAATAAATTTGTCATGAGAAACAGGACATCACATACTATGAAATTTCTGAAATTAGAGTTAATATTCTATATCAATTTTCACATTTTACCTTCAATTCATATTAAATGCTAAACAACTTGTAATAAAAAAAAAAAGGAGGAATATAAGAGGAATATAATTTCATTAGTTATCTATAGTGATATTTAGTAAGATCTTCTTGAACTTTTACCTTGTATATTCTGTATACTTCTCAAAGTAATTTGGTAAGCATTCGCTTGTTTTAGTTTTGGTTTTGAAGATTACCACGTGGGGTCTTGGACTTGTATTCAGTACAACAAATATTCAATTAAGGTGTAAAACAGCTTAGTGAAATGGTTCCAGGAGTGATTAAATGAAATTCCTATAGAGAATAATTACAGGATCAAAAAGAAAGAGGAAAAAGAGAAAGTAGGCACTGAATGAAAGCTCACTTTTCAAGCAAGGCCACAAAAGCTACGTAGTATAATCACACTTTACAGTACTTAGGCAATGCAAACAGGCCATGAAACCCAGACTTCAGTTTCCTCTAGTCTAAAGCCCCGCTCACAACACTCAGTGACTTATAGTGACAAAGTGAAAATGAACATTTCCAATGAGAGCTGGCTATTTTCAGCAACAAGGAGAGGTAGTGACTCACACTGTATATTGGTTATCTATGGAAGCCTCTATTCACAAATTAATAAAACCACTCAACGTGACTTCATTACTTTCAGTTTATTTATTCATTTTACTTCAGAAACAGGCTTTCCATAATGATCAGATCAGCACATGTATGACAAGAAGCATGAAATTTAATTTCACATATCTCTGTTACCTGGAGAGAGCTTGACTCTCCTCCCGCTGTTAAGGTGTTTTTCTCTGTATTAGACACCTGCTGCTCTTCAGTGTCTCAAGTTCAGCAGTCATCTGAGCAAATTATAAAAATAATAATAATAAAATACTAAAATGATTGGCACTGCATACCAAAATAAAGTTATTTACTGTAAATCCAAGCAAATGAAACACCTGTAGCCAGCTATGTTATTTCTGTATTTCTGTCTAATATTCACTCCGCCTTGTGTGGTTTTCATTTCTTGCATGCATTATAGCACAAACTTTAATCAATTATTTATGATCTGAACAGTAGCTGACATAATCGAGCAAATGCCAAAAAGGAAGTTGGTGATGAATGTGACTTACCATGTGAGCTTGTAATTTGGAAGGTGCCTGCTCTCCTGGGCTTTAGACAGTTGAGTCATCAGAATGAAACAGACTTTATGTGGTTTATGTTTTGGTGGAAATAATTTATGATTATAAAGTCATGGAACTTCCAGATAGGTCAGACTGCATGAGCAGAGGTCTAGATTTTTATAATACCAGCACACTATTTTAATGCAACACAGTATAACTTGGAAATAACTGAACACATATTTAATAACATGAAATCAAC